>NC_135661.1:78904474-79165496 GCF_964188315.1 Podarcis muralis | reverse complement strand
CCATGGATTTTTATTTCCATAATCATGTTGGTTGGGTTTTAAACATCAGTATGATATCAGGATGCGATTTTAACATGTTTCTATATGCACAATACAGTTTATAATGATTAAAATGTTCCCATTCTCTGTCTCCTGCACCCTGTGACCCTGGTACTACTCAAGGAATTGTATGACTATGCTTTTTTCTCTTTATTAGATGGCCTTAATCGTTCCGATAAGGTTTTCAAAGGCTGTGCCACATGGGATTTTTGCACGCTGGCAAGGACATCAACGGATGATGACTTTTTTCGCAATATCAACCAATCACAATGCTGTCAAACTGCAATACTACCAAAGAAGTCCAACCTTGATGAGTAATTAGAAGATAGCAAAGTCTTCCCCTTTGACATCCATGATATGCAGCCACAGTGAAGGAGGAAGTTGCTTACCTGATATTGGGAGTGCAGAGAAAGTGGGGTTCACAGGACTGCAGAGTCCCCTATTTGGCATTTAGTGTAGGATAAATGGGATCCAGGGATGGATAAGCTAAAGTAGAAAAGTGGGGCTTGGGGACTTTTCCTCATGATATTATAATGTATGGTTAAACTTCTCTTGATCATGATCACAATAAAATGGTATGGCAAATAAAACTGTGTTCTGTGTCTGTATTTGTCAAATAAAGAATAAGCTCCTTTTCTCATGTTGAAGCCCTCTGGACCTCTCATGGAGGGGGCACATGAAGAATTTGCCAAATAAAGGGTCTTTGGTGGTGTTGGGGATGGTGGGGAAGGGCAGTCTTTGTAGAGGGAAGAAATGGGTATTGTTACAAAAGTCGGGTGGCAAGAGCCCAGGGCGTTCCAGGCACTCACACAAGGTTTGTGCTCCTTTGGGGAACTGAGACGTATCAGAGAATGTTGTGGCTTTAAGAAATATGGTTTCTTCACCGATTTAGACCTTCAGGTGAAGCATAGGCTTTTTAAGAGGGGATTGTACCCCACAGCAGTGTGGGCAGCCTTCTAGCAGCCTGCTCATAGAGGATCTCAATTCTTCTTCCTCCTTCCTCCTCCAGTCACCCTTGTTCCAGGGGTACTTACCCTGGCAACCTTCCAAATCCCTAGTCTCAGGGCAGAGGGAAGGAGTTGCATTGTTCATGTCCCTCAATTGCCATCTATTGTTCTTTGATGGCCATAGCTCAGCCACAGGAATTTTCCTGCAGCTTGCATTCTCCCTTTATATCCCAAATAAGCAAAATCTGCTGGTTTTTAAATTAAGGATTGTTTTTTATTTCCTTTGTTCCTTTTTAATTCTGTTGTTCCTATTTATTTATTTATTTATTTATTTATTTATTTATTTATTTATTTATTTATTTGGATCTGAGAGAGACTAGATCTAGAATGCAGGCAATGTAATTTTCTATTCTTTATATACCGATTAATGGGTGAGCTTTTGGAAGAAGATGAAGGAAGGGGGAAAGGAGACTTGGTTTGAAAGACCCTAAACCTTTATTTTGTTTTTTATATTTGCTTTTTTTATGAACATATATAAGTGGATAATAGAAGGGCCTTTTGAAGAGGCTGAAGAAAGAGACACACTGTTGAGAGACACACTGTTGAGAGAGATGGTTTTGGGGAATGGAAAAGGAGACATTGAAAACCTTTGTTTGAGTTTTTTAAAAAATGGAAAAGTTGCGATTAAAAGCTTTCTTATTTCATTTTCTCTTTTCCCATTGCCTGGGAAACTTTGTGAATAAGCTACAGTCAATGGGAGAAAACAGGAAATAAGAAATCAAAACAACAGATAAGGGGGGGAGCACAGTGTGAGAAAGGAGAGCAAGAGAATAAGGACGAAATATAGTGATACAGTGTGGCTGGAAAAATAATTGCAGGGGTTTTTCTATTTTGTAAAGGTAAGGTAAGGTAAGGTAAGGGGAATATGCAGGAGAAATAATTTTGAGGAGATATGGAAGGTGTTTGTAGAATTTGTACTGTTGAAATGGAAAGGGGTTAAACCATTGCAAGAGGTGTTGAAATTTTGGAAGGTCGGATAGTTACAATGGAATGGTCTCAAGGGTTGGGTGCATGTTTTCCCCCTTATTTATTTATTTATTTATTTATTATTCAGGTGATCAGGAGTTTTCTTCATCAGGCATAGGCAAACTCGGCCCTACAGATGTTTTGGGACCACAGCTCACACCATCCATAGCTAACAGGACCAGTGGTCAGGGATAATGGGAATTGTAGTCCCAAAACATCTGGAGAGCTGAGTTTGCCTATGCCTGGTTTTCATCATTCTAGAAAGCTGAAGGGCCAGGAAGGAGTAAGAGAGGGAATTGATGCTTGGACAGCCTTAATTGGAGGAAAGTATAGGAGCACTTTGCCAACACCCAGGAACAACAGGTTCAGCACAGTGTCACAAATTGCTGGAATTCTAATAGCACTATACCATAATTTAAAGCACAGTGTGGAAAACAAATTAAATCTCTTCCCCCTCCCAAGAACTCCAAAGACACGTCTCTCCTAAGCTGTGCCAACCTCAATTTCACTACCCTGGATGTGGGAAAACGAGTGCCATCAGGTCACACTAGAATTCAAAGCTCAGTGCTGAAATGGGATTAGATTTCCAGAAGCCCAGGCAATTTTGCCAGATTTCCCTGAGAGTCAGCCTCATGAAATTTTGTGAAAGGGGAGAGGGGTGTCTTCCCACAGCTTCCTTTGTGGTACAGTAAGAAAATGCACAGTGACTCAAGTGCTAGATGTCCTCGGCCTCATTAAATCCACTTGGCATAAAGAATATGATCACTTGCTCTTTAAAATAAGTTGGTAATACTTAAGTGCAGGGGTAGGGGAGATCATTAACCAGAAAAGCTTGAGGACTTTAGGGGCTGGAATATACTCTAACACCGATATATGTCCTTTGCTTTTCTTTCACTAGTGATGGGTCTGAAAGCCAAAGGCAGCGTGAAAGAAGTGAACTTTGGTGTTTGGACAATGAGAGAGAGGGAGAGTGGCAGCATCACAGATGTCTAGGAGGATTTTTCTTTGTTTAATGTTAGTATTATATATTTAAACAATATATAATTTTGATATAGAACTGACTTTTTAAGCTTAGGCCCTTCAATGTGTCTTCTAAAAATGAGAATATAGCCTTGGGACTCCCATATCCTGGGAATCACATGGAGAAGGGGGAGAGTGCTTTTTTCCACCTTTCATGCATTCAGTTGAGTCATTAAATGTTGAACAATCAAATAACTAGAGATGATACAAGGTGTTTTTGTGAGTGAGTGTATACATGAACCAGGTCTGCCTAAAAGACCCTGTTGAGTCTGCTAACATATAATGGGCTTGCTATCTTCAAGGTATCTATTGTGGGGGCCCAGGTAATCCCTGCTCCACATAATCTCACATGACTTAATGCCCACCAACTTTACTGAGTGGGTTGATGCCCCCTCGGGCCCTAGGAATTGGCCCCTATGTACATGGTGCTGTTACACACCCCTGTGTTTTCTTTATCCATATTTGTAGATGTTTTGCTGTTTAGACTCACTTTACATAGCATTTAGAAGTTGTCACAGTGTAGCAAAGAACCCTCATAACTGTCTGTATTATTATTATTATTATTATTATTATTATTATTATTATTTTCCAATTTGTATATCACTCTTTATCAAAAGATCCCAGGGCCATGTACAAGATTAGAAATAAATTACAAAACATCTGTGATAAAAAACATAGTAAAAAGCATACTGACAGACAACCCAACAGCAAAATAATCATAATAACGACATATGAGTGAGTGCAGACCACAGCATAGTTTTTCGGTATGATTTAATGATGGTCTGTATGAACTTTTCTCCCATTTGGTATTTTCAGAAAACTTCAGGGATAATAAGCAAAGGCCTTGTCAGAACCCAAGGACAGGAAGGCCAATGCTTGTGGTGTATGTGAGCAATTACAAATAACATCAGATCTTCAGGGAGTCGTGATTTGGACTGCTACAATGTCTGACTGGTCAGAAGCACAGGAGGTAGATGGTGCTTCACTTTCAGGCCTTTTAGCACACTCTAGGCTGCCATTTTGGAAAAAAATACAGACTGCACTGTCCTCCATTTGCAGGCCAGTGAAGTTGTGGCCTAAATTCTGCCAAAAACCAAAACCAAAATTTGAGTCTAGTGTGAATTTATTTAGGGGGGAGGTCTCTGGGTCTGAACACGCAAATGGTAATTAATGGACCTAATAGGTATCTAAAGCCATTTGCACATAACAAATAGGAGCCTATGCAACACAAAACACTGTTGCTGTGTGTAGGTTTTATTTTATTTGTTTTTTATCTTATATTTTGGAAATGTAAATCCAGGTTTTTTTCCTTTAATTTTTTTTGGGGCCCCCAAGAAGTATAACTTGTTTAGCTTCTACATAAATCTGGCACTGTATATGGGTTGAATCCATGTGTTAACTGTAGTTATTGCTTTTGGCAGTGTATCATCTTAATGAAGAGAATGGGTGAAAGTGTGAGGCCTGTCATTATTCTGGCTCAAAAGCTTGTCCAAACCCAAAAACTGTCAATTGTCATGGTGATGAGACTCAAAGCATTTCGTTTGCCATTGTTCACAGTAAGAAGCACTGCCAGCCAAGGAGTGGGAGAGGAGAAACCCAGCCTGCCAAGGTGGGTGGGTTGCTTTCTAGTTCTGTTTGCAGCTTCATGCCAGAAAAGAGATTGCATGTGTGATAGGGGCAGCTCCCCACCCCTTTAATACAGAGTTAAAGTCACCTTTGCTTGGGGGGCCACTAGGGGGCGCATCGGAAGATGGCTGACAATAACATCTCTCCGACCCACACGAGGTAATTTGGAGGCTATGATGGGAGTAATTAGCCTCCCTACCCCCCCCCAGGACGGTGGGGAGGGACTGCCCTTGCCTGCTGTGCCCTATACCACCCCCGAATTTGTGGGGATGGGGGCACTAGGCACAAAGCCCTCCTGTGGGATTCCGGCACTCCTGGACGCCGTCCCTGATCCGCGCCACTAGCTGCAAGAACTTCAAAAGAAACAATTTGGATGAAGGAATGCACATTTTTCAAGGAAGGAGGGGGAGTAAAGACTGCTAACAGAAGAGATCTCTGATAAAACAAGACAAGAATAAATCATGAGAAGATACGCCAAGATACGGTATGGCAAATGACTGATGGGGGAGGTAAAAAACTTTCCTTTCTTTCCTTATGTGATTAAACAAGAATCCCCTCCCCTCACGAGTCAGAAATGTTGTTTTAAGGACTTAAGCTGTGGATTTAAGGCTGTGTGGAGATAAACTTTCGAACCAAAGCATGTTTTAAGAAGAGTGTGGAATGTATAAGAGCAGTTTTAAGAAGAGTATGGAATGACGCAGTTAAAAATGCCGCCGCCATATTGGGAAGTTCTGTCGGAGGTCTTGAGTTTGGGAGGAGAAATAGAGAAATAGAGCTGCTTTTATATTGTGGGTGAAACTCCTCAGAGGGACTTAAGAGCGACAGTTTTGCGAGATTAATGATGGAAAGAGCGATGTTATCTATGAAGGCGATGATATATGGAAACCATCTCGATTTGAGGACTGGAAGAACGGAAAAATTCACACAGGATTAATATTGGTGTTTATCGGCTTAAGGAGACTATCAGAAGAGATCATAAAGAAAAAAGAGAAAATATATGAACAAGATGTGATGTGGAAACAGCAAGATAAGACTGGATAGAATTATGAACTCTGTTTGGACTGATTTGGTCTGATTTGGACATTAATGCAGTAGCAAGAAGATGATCAGAATCCCCCTTCGGATCTTGAAATATCCCCCCAACAAAATTTAAAATTCGTCTTTGTAATTCGAAATTTATGTGATGTGATTCAATTTGATTTGATTGGCCGGTTAATAAAAAATATTTTTTTTAAAAAGTCACCTTTGCTTTGTACGTAAATAGATGAGCCTTTATCTTTCAGAGGTGGGGTGGGGGAGAATGAGAAGGATAAAGAAATAATCTGTTAAATTATATGCAAATCTGCTTTTTAAAAAATAAAATAAAAATAAAATAGTGTTTTGTTTTGTTTTTAAAAAGTAAAAGCAGCCATGGAACCCCAATTCAGAATGCAATATCAGTGCAGAGTGGGGGCCCTCTCCCTTAATTACAAAAAGAGACATTTATTTTTTCTTAATTTTAAAGAATTTTGTGATTCTGGTATGCTTTCTATACTTGCGTAATAGAGTCAATAAAAACTATTATTCCTCTTCTGCACACAACCAAACCTCTGTTACTACCCAGCATGCAAGTGACTATACCTCTTTCTTTTTACCAGATGATAGTTTGGTTCCTGATGTGTTTTATAAAGGCTGTGGCACCCCATCTTTTTGTGAGTTGGCCAAGAAATCACAGTATAATGAGTAGTTTTCAGGTGCTATAACTAATGTCCTATGCTGTGATGTTGCACCTTCGTCACAGCAGCTCAACTTTGAAGGGTAGTTTGGAGAGAACAACATCTTCTTCCTTCAGGATACCACAATTTTGCAGCTTCAGTTGAGCTGCCTGATAACCCAAAAATAATTCAATGATGCTGGTTGAAGCACAGAGGAATAGAGAAGCTAAAGTAGAAAGGTGGTGCTTGGGGACTCTTCCTCATGATGATATGGTGTACGGTTAATAATAAATTGCTGTGGCAAATAAAATGTGCTCTGTGTTTATATGTGCCAAATTAAGAATATTAGGTGGAGGTGGCGATTAAGGGCAATGGTTGTAGCTGGGTGTTATTATTTTATACAGATTGTTATTGTATACAGCACTCTGTATTTCAAAGAAATATCATAAAAAAATCTTCCCACCGTATTTCTCCAGAGACGGGGCTGAAATGCAGCCCAATTTAGGTTTGTGATTGTTTGTCTGGAAACTTTGCATAAAACGATAGGCAACCAGTGCAGATGATTACTGTTTGACAGAACTCTGGGACCCACTACAGGAGTCAGGAATCAGGGACATAATAGGATTCCTGCTGATTCTGACCAAAAGCCCATTTAGTCCAGCATAGTGTTATCACAGTGCTTAACCAGATATCTGTCAGAAGCACATAAAACAAACAGAGAAAATCTGGACAGAGAAGTTGGCAAAGTTGTTGAGGTTTTTTATAGTTTTGTTCATTTTTGAGCTATTTTTCTGCAATATGTCAGGGAAATCACAGACATATGGCAACCCTAGAACATATAGGCATCGTGACCAGTAGATATTTGTAGTAGGGATGTCCACAGACCACATGACTCAGTTTGGAACCAGGTTTTACAATGAAGAACTTTGAAGTCTGTCCAACTCAGTTTCAGATCAAAAGCCAAATCTGCTTAGGAAAAACAACACTTTGTTCTCCCCGCTTTCAATATTTGGGGGGAATAAAATGTGGCCATAACTAATCATTTGGCCACTCTGTCCTGCAACAACTCCTCATCACCTGCTGTCTGTTCATTCTTATGTCTGCTTGCTGGCCCTCTCTCCCAGCTGCATCCATAGGGATGTTCAAGGATTTTGCTGGTTCTGCATTTTAGGTGCACCATGAATCACACTTCCTGACCTAATACATGCATCAAACTAGGCATCTCTTATATTTTCCAGTTCTCTAGTTTTTGTGCTCAAAGAAAGTGAAGACTTCAAAATGCATTTTCTGGGGGTGTCAGATTGGGTGCCTCCACTTCCCCTCCCTACAGCACCAAAACATGCGACCACCTTCCACCTCCCATTCTCACTAACAGAAGAGATTCACGACCTCTGAAACGACTCCGAACAGCTTTGACAGAAAGGTCTTCCTGGTGTCACTGTATAACACACATAATGCTTCTGAAATGAAAATAACCAATCTTTACTAATTTTGAACACGAAAATGACAGTATTATCTGTCAGTTGGCTCCTGTTTTGGAGATACGAAGATGGTCATTTATAGATAACCCAGTACCCATTGAGTACATCATTTCATTGGCTACAGTGTACTTCACTGTATTTCGAACTCCTGATTGCGACATATGGCATTATATTTCATCAGCCCAAGTGCAGTTGCAAAATGGTTGCCATGCTGGAAGAGAAGATACAGAAACTTGAGTCCTGCCTAGCCACACTTTGAGCTACATTTCATTTCATTTATTTTATTTCTATGCTGCTTTTCACTCCCACGAGTCACAAAGTGGCTTACAAGCAATTAATAATAGTAACATAATTGAATATAACAATTACAACATAAATCAGTTAGAAGAATTAATAGAGAAAATTGGAAATTAAAATTATATTTAAAAAACAACCCAGCATTTTCTATCTGTGTATTCACTCCCCCACCTTTTTCAATATAGGTCCAGGAAGGGTGTCTCTGTCCAGAAGTCCACACGGGGAACATTGGGCTTTAGCAGCTTTCCCATTGGCAGCCCAAGTGGGGTCAGTGCACTTGGTCCATGTTAGGGGTGACTCCCTATTTATCAACCAACAGATGGGCTGCTTGATACCACATTGATACCCAATGCCTTGGCGAAATCCTACTTACTTCTGTATTCAATAAAGTTGTGGACTATTTCAAATTATTACCTAACTCCTGTGGGGTTTTTTTTGGGAAAATTTTTTGGCCTTTACTGCGGCAGCATGTGCTCATGACAGCAAATTAGAGTAGATTTTGGGATGACGTGTCCTCAGAGGAGATTGAGAGATGACCTGATCCTGCAGGCTAAGTTCTTGCCACTTGAAGTTGTTATGAAATCTGAGGGCAGCCATAATCTTATTTTTGTTGAAGTGATGATCACCCAGTATACCTTGGAAGAAGAGTGGGTCCATTATGTACCTGCTGAAGAAGCATGGTTTCACCATATTATCTAAAATGACAAATTGCTTATATCCCTTGCTTGCTCTGAAGGATGTGTTTGTGTGAATGTCTCTCTCTGTGTGTAAAGACACTTTTGATTGTTGTGTCATGGGGGCACCTGGTCATACCCCCTCACAAACATGTGCCCAGGGGCATGCCCCCCATGCTCCCACACTATGAAACTGCTAAAATGGGAACACTCAGAAACACACAACTGCAATAAGCTGAAGTTAATTGTCTCTAACTGAACAACCAGCCAACAGGATAAGAGTCAAATAAGCATATCAGCCTTATGTGTGTGGCTAAAACAGGCTGCAGAAAAGCAGAGAAGAGGAAACCTAGAAAGGGAGAAGGCTTGTGTGCCAGGGAGCATAATAAAATGAGGAAGGGGGAAATTAGGAGTGAAGGTGTGTTATGTACTGAGTTGAATAGGATCCAAAATGCAGCAGTCTGGTTGCTCCTAGAATAATAGGATTCAGAATGCAGCAGTCTGATTGGTCCTAGAACAATGCAGCAGTCTGATTGGTCTGCAGGAACCACCCAATCCAGCTCCAGATGGAAGTGAATCCACAACCTGATTGGCCTACAGGAGAATTCTGGAATATGCCTGGTGCCACGCTGACACCGAATTGCAGCCGCTTTACCCTGGATGCTCCTCTGTGCGTCACAATCATCTGCCAGCCAGGTTGGCAAGGACATGGCTGACCACTGGCACTGGGTATGTGTGGGCCGTGAGGGCCTTGTTTATGGTACATTTGTAGTCTGTGCAGATGCGGACCGAACCATTAGGCTTGATGGGTGTGACAATCGGGGTTTCCCAGGGGGCATTAGGCACCGGCTCCAGCATTCCTTGCTCCACAAGCCAGTCCAATTCTTCGTCTATATGGGGTTTCAGGGCGAACAGGACCCGGCGTGAGGGCCTTGAGTCTGATTGGTCTGCAGGAACCACCCAATCCAGCTCCAGATGGAAGTGAATCCACAACCTGATTGGCCTACAGGAGAATTGGAATTAACCAATCACGTGTAAGCCCATTGTGTAAATAATGTATATAAAGCAGATACTTTGGGGAAACATTCATTCCTCCTCACCACTATGAGCTGAATAAAGAGCATGAAATCCACTCTTGACTCTGAGTATATTTCAAGGTGATAATAGTGTGTGTGTGTGTGTGTACATTTCCGCAAAGGAGACTGCAGAGTGGGAGAGAGGTGAAGGAGTGGAAGTGGGGGATCTGTGTGCAAGGGAAAGTTGAGATGAGCAAAGAGAAGGGGTGGGAAAGGAGGTAAAATACAAGAAGACTGTGCCAGGAGGGTTGCAAAACAAACAAACAAACAAACAAACAAACAAACAAACAAACAAACAAACAAGAAGGGAGCAGCTGGCATGGGGACATAGTGAAGACTAAAGCAGGGGCATGAAAGAGTCTGCAGAATAGGAGGGGGTGGCTTCCAAATTGGGTGGAAGGTGAGAAGGGGCAGATTAGTTGTAATCTGTGGCAGGAGGAAGATACAGGAGGCAACCACACGCTGGCTTCCTTTACAAGTGGGTTGCACAAAAAGAAGGGGAGGGGGCATGGGGTGCGAAAGGGAAAATGGGTGCAAAGCAGGCCTGCAGAATGGAAGAGAGAAGTGGTCTCAAACATGAGTCCTTGACAGGTTAAACGTGTGGCTAGTAGTAGCTGCATGGGGTGGGAATAGGGAGGTCTACAAATCTGATGTGCAGAGGGAGCAGAGGAAAGCCTGAGTAACATCATGGAAATGTCAAAAAGAAGTCCAAAAATCTACCCACCATATCTACTTATCAAGAGGTTGATAATGCATAATAATAATAATCTTTATTGTGGTGCAACAACCCATAACATGGATTCAGAATAAAATACAGATTCATACAGACAACCCCCAGTGAAGGAAGACCAAAGTCATGGGTATGTTGACTAAACAAATAACACTTTGGTCTTCCTTCCCTGGGGGGTTGTCTGTATGTATCTGTACTTTATTCTGAATCCATGTTATGGGTCGATGGACCACAATAAAGATACTGAATAAAGTATTTAACTGCGGCTGACTTTGGGCTATAGTGCACAATTCTTCTGGAAATTTGCTACACAGTTCATGGCAACCAGGGCAGATTAGTATTATTTGATAGGCCACTGGAGATGCACTGAGGAGTCAGGGACATAAGAGGATCCCTTCTGGACTACACCAAAAACTCATTTAGTTCAGCATCCTGTTCTCAGAGAGTTGAAGCAGATGCCCTTGGGATTACCTCAAAACAAGGCATGAGCAGAGCAGACTCCCAGAGGCTTCTTGGCTTTCATACCAAAGGAAATGTAGCCATTCTGTCTAGTAACCTTCTCTCATAACAATAGAACCTGTGGACAAGCAATGAAACGGAAGGAGGGGAAATTCAGGACAGATGGAAGCAATAATTGCATCACACAGCATGTATTTAGGCTTTGGAATCTGGTATCAGAAGAAGTAATGGTGTCCAACAACTTGGATGTGTTAAATTGCAGATTACCCTCATCCTCCATGAATTTGTGTATTGATGGCTACTAAACCTAATGGTTATGTTCTATTTCTGACATCTGGGGCAGTTTGGCTCTTAATGTCTGCTTCTGGGAACCAGCTGTGGAGTTGTTTTCAAGTCCTGCTTGCTGGCTATGCCAGGCATCTGGTTGGCCACTGTGAAAATGGTTTTCTTGAACAGATGGCCTGATTTAGCAGGCTGATGCAAGTTCTGGCCAGCTGAAATTTCCTGCATATCTTCTTACAGCAGCCAAACTCCTAATTGGCTTCAAGTGGGGCTCACCCAGTGTACCTGCTGAAGAAGAGTCTTTCCATAATGTACCTGCCAAAAAACTGTGCTTTCATAATTTTCTCTAATTGAATACAATTGCTCATGTGCCTGACTGAGGGAAGCCAAAAGAGACAAGAGTTTGAGAAACTATGGGGCCCTTTTATAATATGTACCTAGGGTTGAGATCCCCTGTCCTGGAAACCAAATGCAGCTCCATATCTCTCTATCTGGGGTCTCAATAAACCATAAGAGAGAAGACTTTGACAGACTATGCACCCCCTTTATAATCGACATGGAGCAGGACTGTTGATACTTCATTTTTTATTTGATTTTATTTATTAAAGTTCCATCCCATCATTCCTCCCAAAGGAACTCAGGCTGAATATTCAACTGGTTTTTCATAGTGCAAGACTCCTGAGGGTGCCTAGCTGTCATTGGATAAGAAGCCAGATCTGTTAAAAATCTGCAGGAAGCAGAATTAGGTGTTAGATGTAGAATCCTTAAAGGATCAGTATTTTGTTTTCAGCCATATTCATTTATTAAAATGTATTGCAATCCCACCATTCCTCCGAAGGAACCAGGACAGGTGACAACAGAAAAAAGACACTAGTAAATATAAAAGAAAAATCTATATTAAGAAACTGTTTTTTAAAAAAAATCTGAAAAGGTTGAGAAACATTAAGAACATTGAAAATTAGCAATAACTGGTTCCAGATAATACAGTAAATTCAAGGCTGCTAGGAGCAGTGCCTTTCAGCCTTTAAATGCCTGGGAGAATAGGAATTTTCAAAATCCTCCAGAAAATGAAGAATGAAGGAGATGGATTTACTTCAGCAGAAAGGCACTCCCTGTCAAGGGTTTAGTGCTCATTTACGTTCTTTGTTGTGAAACAGTTCTTCTTGGGGGGATCTAAAGTTAAATCTGCTTCAGAAAAAGAAGGCATCATCCCCCCCCCTTCATTATTTTGGATGATTAGAAACATGGCTTTATTTAACTTATGCTTTGGCAGTTCTGACCTCAGATATCTCCCCATCACTTGCTCTCTGTATAATCTGGTGGCCACTGGCAGACTTTGGGGTCAAATTTCAGTGGCACCCTGTGAGACACCAAAATTTGTTGCCTCCCCCCATCTCTCACCTTGCATTCTATGTTGTTTAGTCATTTAGTTGTGTCCGACTCTTCATGACCCCATGGACCAGAGCACGCCAGGCACTCCTATCTTCCACCGCCTCCCGCAGTTTGGTCAAACTCATGTTAGTTGCTTCGAGAACACTGTCAAACCATCTCATCCACTGTCATCCCCTTCTCCATGTGCCCTCAATCTTTCCCAACATCAGAGTCTTTTCCAGGGAGTCTTCTCTTCTCATGAGGTGGCCAAAGTATTGGAGCCTCAGCTTCAGGACCTGTCCTTCCAGTGAGCACTCAGGGCTGATTTCCTTTAGAATGGATAGGTTTGATTTTCTTGCAGTCCATGATCCTCTAAATCTGCCTCTGTGGTGCTTCATCACTGGCTAAATACCCAAATGCTATACAGCATACAAGGATGCGCAGCGATTCTGCTATTTCTGCTTTTTATAAGCCTTGAATCACACGAGGATCAGAATAGGTATCCTTTAGCTTTTGTTCTACAATTTTGTGAAAGAACTCAGCAAAATTGGATCCATTTGCTCATAATTTGAGAGGGGGACAAAAATACAAAATCTCCCCTTCTTCCTGGTCAGATATATATAATTAGGATATTCTGGGATCAAATCAGAAACGTCTGAAAATCTGGGACAGTCCCTGGAAAATAGGGACACTTGGTGGGGCTGAAATATTAGTCATGCCTCTGAACTAATTTTGGAAAGGATCCAGGATAGATGGGCCCTGAGTTTGTGGGCTGGACTGTGGCCCAAGTTCAGTTCAGTTGTGTACATAGCTGTATTTTCTGGTGTGTATGTATTAAATCATCCAGGGTGAGTGTCTAGAGATGGTTGCTGGATGGATGGCAGCTGACAGATTGAGGTTGAATCCTGACAAGACAGAAGGACTGTTCTTGGGGGATGGGGGGTGTGTGTGGGGGAACTCCCTAGACCTGAATGGGGTAACTGTGTACGCCTGGAAGAAGCGGACTGTTTGGATCCCTTCCAGTCGGGATTCAGGCCTCATCATGGGACTGAAACTGCCTTGGTTGCACTGGTCGATGATCTCCGGCGGGCTAGGAACAAAGGTGAGAGCTGTTTCCTAGTTCTGCTGGATCTCTCAGTGGCTTTTGACACCATTGACCATAACATCCTTCTGGACCATCTAGAGGTGCTGGGAGCTGGGGGCACTATTATACAGTGATTCCGCTCCTTCCTCCTGGGCCATGTTCAGAAAGTGGTGATGGGGGTGAATGTTCAGACCCCTGGGCTCTCACTTCTGGGGTGCCTCAGGGTTCTGTCCTCTCCGCCATGCTTTTCAACATCTACATGCAACCGCTGGGAGAGATCATCAGGGGGTTTGGGCTAGGTTTTCAACAGTATGCAAATGATACCCATTTCTACGTCTCTTTCAAATCAGAACCAGTGAAGGCGGTGAAGGTCCTGTGGGAGTATCTGGAGGTGGTTGGAGGATGGATGGCAGCTAACAGATTGAGGTTGAATCCTGACAAGA
Source organism: Podarcis muralis (assembly GCF_964188315.1). NCBI lineage: Eukaryota > Metazoa > Chordata > Lepidosauria > Squamata > Lacertidae > Podarcis > Podarcis muralis. The sequence goes on along the minus strand of NC_135661.1, from coordinate 79,151,247 downwards.
CAGAAATACTGTTTTTGGGGGATAGGAGGCGGGCAGGTGTGGAGGACTCCCTGGTCCTGAATGGGGTTACTGTGCCCCTGAAGGACCAGGTGCGCAGCCTGGGAGTCATTTTGGACTCACAGCTGTCCATGGAGGTGCAGGTTAACTCTGTGTCCAGGGCAGCTGTCTATCAGCTCCACCTGGTATGCAGGCTAAGACGCTACCTGCCCCTGGACTGTCTTGCCAGAGTGGTGCATCTCCCGCTTGGACTACTGCAACGCGCTCTACGTGGGGCTACCTTTGAAGGTGACCCGGAAACTACAACTATTCCAGAATGCGGCAGCTAGATTGCTTACTGAGAGTGGCCTCCGAGACCACATAACACTGGTCTTGAAAGACCTACACTGGCTCCCATTACATTTCCAAGCACAATTCAAGGTGTTGGTTCTGACCTTTAAAGCCCTAAACGGCCTTGGTCCAGTATACCTGAAGGAGCGTCTCGACCCATATCGTTCTGCCCGGACACTGAGGTACAGTGCCGAGGGCCTTCTGGCGGTTCCCTCACTGCGAGAAGCCAAGCTACAGGGAACCAGACAGAGGGCCTTATCGGTAGTGGCACCTGCACTGCGGAATGCCCTCCCACCGGATGTAAAACAGAAAAACAACTACAGTGGTACCTCGGGTTAAGTACTTAATTCATTCCGGAGGCTCATACTTAACCTGAAACTGTTCTTAACCTGAAGCACCACTTTAGCTAATGGGGCCTGCTGCCACTGCCGCGCCGCCGGAGCACGATTTCTGTTCTCATCCTGAAGCAACGTTCCTAACCCGAAGTACTATTTCTGGGTTAGCGGAGTCTGTAACCTGAAGCGTATGTAACCTGAAGCATATGTAACCTGAGGTTCCACTGTACCAGACTTTTAGAAGACATCTGAAGGCAGCCGTGTTTAGGGAAGCTTTTAAAGTTTAATAGACAATTGTATTTTAATATTTTGTTGGAAGCCGCCCAGAGTGGCTGGGGAAACCCAGCCAGATGGGCAGGGTATAAATTATTATTATTATTATTATTATTATTATTATTATTATTATTATTATTATTATGTTTAAGATAACTAAATTCCTGGTATGACTCCGCATTACTCATTAAAAATATAGCCTTGTATTAGTGGAGTCATTATGCGATTAATGAAGGTAGGGAAATTATTTTGCTGTGCATAAACAACATGAGTTACTATGTAACTAACACCTTTGAATTCTTTGCTCAGTATTTCCAAGATGATGTGTGTTCTAGCCACTTGAACCTAGAAGGAAATATTCTAATAGCAGTTAAACTCCAATTGTCTCAAAGCGGTGTTCATCCAGTGTACTTTCTGAAGAAGAGTGGTTCTGTAACAGTGGCTCCCATTGTGGTGAAATTGGGGTGGGATAGACTGGAAAGTTATTTGGTGAATTTTCATGGGCTTTCCAAAGGTGATTTAAGGATTTAAAATATATGTTTCTTATCCCTGAGAATGCAAAAGAAGAGGTAGCTGGCAGAATTTCACACAGTTCCCAAAAATGACTTAATGCAATTTCTACTCCATGCTTTGTGTTCCAATATAAAATTACAAGATGTTTGGGAAAGCATGCAATCTCTACTGTCATCATTTCCCACCCCCTCACTGGATCAGTTCTGCCCAGGGCTCCTCTTCTTAGCCTATAAATCCTCCAAGGCAGCCTCTTCCTCCATCAGTTGCCTGCTTCTTTGAACTGAGTTCTCCTCAGCTTTTGATCTCTCCAGCACTATGAAAATCTTCCTGAGTACTTGTCTCTTCTTGGCCATCCTTTCTGAAGGTGAGTAGGAAGCTGCAATCTTGAATTGCTTTTTCAAATGGAGGGGGGGGGGATATGCAGTGGGCTAGAGAAGGCAAACTGATATTGGCTCTAGGAAGGATAAATGAAGCTAAAACTATTAGAATAGTGGGAATCTGGACTCCAAATTTTGGAAGACAGCCTTGTGGAGTGTACTTCTGTTTCATGAGGTTGGCTTTCTTCACATACAACATGAGTGCTGCATGTGAAAGTATTCAATGGGACTGCTAAAATCCCATTGTGCACCTCACTGTGTGTTGTGGGGGAGGACGTCCCTGCTTTAGTGTATGCATTCATAATAGTAAAATGGATGAAGACTGTGTGTCTCTCCATCTTTGTGTCTGGAGATGTTCCTGTGTGTGAGATAGGGGGAAGATGTGTGTCAGTGTGCATGCAGCCTCCAACCCGCTCATGTGGCTCTTGAGACCAATAAGATTGTGCATGTCTGACTTGGTAGATTGTATCCAGGTGGGAATGTAGATTTCATTTTTCCACAACTGAGGAACTGATGTATTTGGCACTGAATATTTCTTCTTCTCTTCTCTTTGCAGTAATAGCTATGCAATGTAAAGTAAGGAAATCAAATCAAAACACATCAGGAACTTGTGAAACTACCAAAGGTGGCAGTTGCTTTACTCGTACTACTTTAAGTAACATGAGTGAGTATAAAGCCTTTGTGTAAGATTATACCTAAGTGTGCGGGTCCAACATTTGGACCCTGGGATATCTAGGGGGAAGCCGCAGAATGCTGATCTCACCCAATGTTGTAGAATTCATTTTTTTCAACAATTAATTAAATATTAGTAGAATTATATAGGGGTGTGTGGGTGTGTGTGTGTGTGTGTGTGTGTGTGTGTGTAAAATGTACCAATGATTACAATAAAAAGTGGTAGCATCCTTTTCAATAAAAACAGGAATTCCCCAAAAGCCTGTTGGGACAAGGAGGTCTTCACCTGCCAGGAGAAGGACAAGACGGGAGGCAATCTAGCTTCTCCTGGGAGAGAGTTCCAGTGTTGGGAAGCAGGCACTGAGATGGTTCTTTTCCATGTCAATAACTAATAAAGTGTGCCACCTCCCCCCCCCCCCTTTACAAAGGTCAGCCTCTTAGCCTTGGAGAACCACTGGCAACCTTCTTCTGAGCTTTGCCAACTGATTAAAGTTAATACATTCTGAATGAATATTCAGGCCTCAGCTTTCTCTGGCTTTTGCCTTACAGCTCCATCCCCAAAGGTTTTCCCAGTGGCCAAATCCTAAGTAACAATACCTCACTGGCAGGTCACTCTCCACTCATTAGCAACATAATCAGAGTCTACTCTTTGTGGGTTCAGACACAAGTGATACAGCGGTCAGGTGTGCAGCCAATGATGAATACAAGGAGACATGTGTTGGTTTCAGATTAGTCCACAACTTTATAGATTATAGTTGAAAACAGGTTTGGTGCAGGCATTGAGTATGTAACCAATGATCAATCAGTCCACCTGCTGGTTGAAAGACAGTTGGGGTTTACCAATGTCAGGGTTCACCTATGGCAACATCTAGCAAACCCCAAGAATTTACTGGTAAGGGTTGCCCCTGAGCTGGGTGTAGGGACAAAGATTGCAGTCTTCCCAGATGGCATGAGGTTTTGGGGGACAGGGGCTTGCCATCCCATTGCTGGGTAAATTCAAATGGTTCAGAGACTGGAGGTATAATCCAAATGATACAATTCTATGGAATTACTATTTTCTCTATCATTCTCCCGTTTTTTAAAAAGGAAAATGGTTCCATATTCATTTCAACATGGTACCTTTCTTAGGTAGAATATTTTATACTTTTTAAATTTTTTAATGCTTTATTAATTTTAGAAACATAACATAACAAATAGAACAGAAAACAATATGCATCAACCATCAAAAGGCAATTGAGTAATTAACACTCTACACACCGTACATACATACTGAAAAAGAAAAGTTTAAGTTCATCCATCACTATTTCTGACATGACTTCCAATCCCCTCACTGTGGTTCCTAAGTTTCATTACTCTGTGCACTTAACTCTCTCCTAAATTCCTCTGTTATTTTAATTATGTAACGATTTCTTAATTCATGCACAAATTATTCCAGGCCTGCCAAAGAATTTATATCATTACAATGTTCTTTTAAATATTCTCTGTAGATATTCCACTCTCCATTGAATCTTTGATCTGTAGGTTCTTGGAATCTCGCTGTTAATCTTGCTAGTTCTGTATATTCTAGCTTTTTATTTTGCCAATCTAATTTTGAGGGGATAGAATCCCCTTTCCATACCTTAGCAATTAGAATCCTAGCTGCTGCTACCGCATACATAAAGATTTTCCTTATCCTTTTTGGAATTTCATTGCTCATTATACCTAGCAGAAAGACTTTGGGCTTCTTTGGGAAGGAATACCGGTATTTAAACATAAGTTCATTGTAAACCATTTCCCAAAATTCCCTGATTTTTTTTGCCATGCTACCAAATGTGGATCATGGTGCCTTCCATCTCCCTGCATCTCCAACAGATGTTTGATCTAGATTTATACATTCTGGCTAGTTTTACAGGTGTTAAGTACCATCTGTAGAGCATCTTTATGCAATTCTCTTTCAAATCATAGCACGCTGTGAATTTTAGGTCCTCCCTCCACAACCTCTCCCATGATTCCATCTGGATGTTGTACCCAAAATCTCTGGCCCATTGTACCATGACAGATGTTACTCCTTCCTCCTTCACCTCCCAGTCTGTACAAGTAAAAGTGTTGTTGTTGTTTTTTTTGTGTGTGTGTGTCTTTCTCAAGTCTTTCTCAAGTCTTGAAATTTCTTTAATCTCTCAGGTAGAATATTTTATACCCACACAGGAGGAATTACCTACTTTCAGTAACAAGTGCTATACCAATATGGGGGGAAAACTCAGACTCACTCACCACATATCTAATAGTGACATCTCAATACTTTCCAGCTTGCAGCAACCATATAAGGGCTGGACAACATGGAATTAGTATGCTGCTTATGCCACCCTGAAAAGTATTTAATGCACCCTATGTTTGATTTATGGGTAGTGTTTGCAGTGGTTTTATTAAACTCACAATTTAAGATTTATTTTTACATAACTTGAACATTGCTCACAACTTACCCTTCCTTGACTAGTGTAATTAGCAAAATGAAGCAATTACTTTGTGTTAGGTGGTTTCTATTGCTTTTCTTTCTTGCTTCAATGGCAAAGTGTATCATCATTTTTAACTTTTATTTAATCTATTGGCATTCTCATGTTTGTAGGGAAAACATTTAAACCCACAACTCAAGAAAATTAAGCTGCAAATACTATTATCTAACTGAAGCATAATGCATAACAATATTCAATATTTAACATTTTTTTCCTTTTCATGTTCTTTTCATGTTCTTCATTTCCCCCCATATTCTGGCACACAGAATGGTACAATATCACAGGAAATAAACAATTCTGCACTCCTGGAAAGGAGGGATGGAATGGAGATTCTCAGATCAATCAGAAAGAATTTACCTGATCCTAGCCCCATCAAATGAACATTGTACAATGCCCCACCACTCGTTCTGAAAGCAAGCAGCTGCTGCCAAATAGGCCTGCAGTATATAGAAACAACCTAAGCCTCAAACCCTTTTGGTTACACTCTGGCAGCAGCTGAAGCCACACACACACACACACACACACACACACACACACACATATATGAAAAAGGAAAACCTTTGCAGACATTTCCCCGTAGCAAGATGCATGGAAAAAGATTTATTCCCTTAAGATAGCCGGTCAGAAGTGAGATCAAAAGAAGGAGAAAAATAGAGGAAAGAGAAGTCTGTATTCTCCACTCTCTGAGATATATATTACATAGTATAAGACAGCTTCTTGAGTCAGCCAATGGATCAACTAGCTGGATATCCATTGGGTGGCAGATCAACCTATTCCAGGCCCTTGCCATTTTGTTTGTGCAGAATATACAGTCAATCATGTCCCATTTAAGTGCAACTTTTAAAGGAACGATCCTGGAATATTCACATGGTTGGCAGAAGAAATTATACTGTAATTATGAGGTGATTCTGGAAGAAACGCCTTTAAGGATTAGCTTGCTAAATTCAGTGCTTGTGAGATACTTTTTTTCTTTATTCACCCATTTGCTTAATGTATGTATATAAGGGAGCATCACAAACATTTCGTTCAGGAGAGTAATGATTTGAATTTTTGCTGATCTAGGTATTCCTTCTAATGTTCTCTCACAGATGGCTCTACTGAGGTCGATGCTGAAGATGGATGTACTACAGATTGCAGCACGCAGAACTATAGTTTCACCAGAGAAGATGGTCGTTACATAACTAATTTCAGGGAGTGTTGTCGTGGTAGAAAGTGCGTCGAGAAATTTCTAAAACGTAAGTATATGCATATTTGTATATACCGTTGGGCATAAATAGCATTGAGGCTTTAGGGGTTTTGCATGATTGCCCTTAGACAAATGATATCATATAGCTGACACTGGAAATCTTAGATGAAGCCCAAGGTGAAGCTTCCCTGCAGCTGGTTAGAGGACACTAAAGGTGGTCCCCATGCTGTCTCTTAGTAAGATAAAAGGTAAAGGTAAAGGACCCCTGGATGGTTGAGTCCAGTCGAAATCAACTATGGAGTTCAGCACTCATCTCGCTTTTCAGGCAGAGGGAGCTGACGTTTCTCTGCAGACAGCTTTCCCGATCATGTGGCCAGCATGACTAAACTACTTCTGGTGCAACGGGACACTGTGATGGAAGCTAGGGCTCATGGAAACAGTGTTCCCCTAATAGAAACAAAATAAAAAAATTCCTTCCAGTAGCGCCTTAGAGACTAAGTTTGTTATTGTTAGGAGCTTTTGTGTGCATACACACTTCTTCAGATAGTTTCCCTAGTAGTAACTCCACCTCTGGAACACCAGCTACAGGGTGACATCCTGGCTCTTCTAATATGGTGTGGCAGGACCCCTCAACCATGACCTTGGGGAACAGGAAGCTGAAAACTTTCAGTAATGCTCCACAGATTGAAGGAAATAAAGTGAAAAGGACAAAAGATAAACAACTACTTGACATTTAGAAGACATCTGAAGGCAGCACCGTTTAGGGAAGTTCTTAATGTGTAACATTTTAATGTATTTTTAATCTTTGTTGGAAGCTGCCCAGAGTGGCTGGGGAAACCCAGCCAGATAGGCGGAGTACAAATAATTAATTAATAATTAATTCATAACAAGAAAGCAAAAGCCAATTAAAAATGCAAAGGCCTCAAATAACAGGTTTAACTTCTATTGACAGTTTGCATTGCTAGGGAAGGAAGGGAAGTCTCCCAAACTAACCCAAGCAAATAAAAGGGAGTAAAAGACAAAGAATAGCTTGAAGTCCAAGCCTAAACCAGCAACTAATGCAGGCTGAGAAAAGAGGATGGGTCACTTTCCTATTCTCCCTCCCCTGCCTGAAGATGCAGGATAGTTGCACAAGAAGCCATGCAGGGTCTTTGGTTATTTAAGTGTTCCTTAAGTGTTATGTCTCATCTTTAGAGATAATAGCTAGATCTACATCATCAGCATAATGAATTCCTGAAACAGAATGAAGTGGAAATGTCGCAACCATCTCACAGGACTGTGAACTGAGGCCTAGGAATCATAGAAATATAAATTTTTGAAAATTCATCCGGCAGGGGGAAAGACCAAGGATCAAATTTAAAATACTAATGGATGTTAAGGAAAGAGATGGATTCTCATTGCCAGATTTAAAATTATATTATGAAGCACCTGGCTGATTTGGTTAAAGAAATGGATATCTTTACAGAATACAAATTTGTTAAATTTGGAAGGACATGGGAATCGGTATGGGTGGTACGCTTACCTGCGATATGGGAAGGTAAAGGCACATTGAGAATTTTTAAATAATTGTATAAGGAGAAGTTTGTATAGTGTGTGGACCTGATATCAAGTCTTACATGAATGAAAAACATATCGGGGTTTTTTAGGAAATGCAAGTTTAATTGAAAAAGTTAGAAGAAATCCAAGATGGGTGATACCCAAGCTCATAATCCTTCTGACTTTTCCAATATTTTCAAATTAATGTGTATTTTTGAAAACATGTATTACAAGGTTTTATGGATCAAAGTTTTGACTTTGTAAAGGTTCTGCTTGAAGGAAGAGAAAAATTGATTTTAAAAAGGTATAAAATGTTATTAGAATGGGAAACAAAAAATGAGCTGGTTAAACCTGCAATGATAAAATGGGCTAAAGAACTAGGACATAAAATAGAAATGGATGGGAAAGGTTGTGAAAAATTGATATGAAATATACTTCCTGTTATACTCCCAAAGGAAATAGTATGAAAATAATGTATAGATGGTATTTATCACCTAACAAATTGGCTAAAGGTTGTAAATAATTGTGGAAGCATAAATGGTACATGGAACTTTCTTTTATATGTGGTGGACTTTTAAGAAGGTGAAGGTTTTTTTGGCAAATGTTATATGATGAGATATAAAAGATGTCTAAAGTGATTATATACAAAAAACAAAAACAAAAAAGCAGAAAATTTTCTCTTAGAGATTATAGGGGAAGAAGTTCCAAAAAAATGTATTTTAAGTTGTTTATGTATGTAACAACAGTGCCTAGGATTCTCTAAGAACAAAAATGGAAGGAAGTAGAAGTTACCACCAAAGAATGGATAAGTAAGGTGATGGATTATGCAGAATTGGCAAAGTTAACAGGCAAAATAAGAGAATCTAAGGATGATTGCTTTGTGGAAAAATGGAAGCCCATTTCAGACTATTTAAGGGAATTATTGTATGATGAAGTCACAAGCAGGATTTGAAATATGAGCAGCATAAGAAATTAAAGAATAAAGTATTGATGCGTTGGTATAAGAAATAGAAGGTATTGTGCAGCAGAGGGAAAGAAGTAAAAAGACTGTGGAAAATGGGGTGGGGAGTCTGAAAAATTGATTATGCATTGATTATATCAATTTTTTGAAAATTTAATAAGAAATTATTACACTGTAACAAAAGGAAGAGAGGGAGGGAGGAGAAATGGGCTGAAACCGTGTGTTGATTTTGGGGTTGTTTTCCACAGAGCCGAAACGTAAGTTAAATGGGAAGGTGTGTCCGACCTGTTTTCCTTCTCTCTCAAAAGCCTGTGAGGACTCAAAGACCATCAAGTGTTATACTGCTGAGACCCAGTGCGCTGAGTTTGTTGTTGCTCATGGTAAGTAGCACTGCCAACCAATGAGGTGGAGACAGGTTGGTGGACTGCTCTCTTGCTCTGTTTGTGGCTTTCTGCCAGAAAATGCTCTATGTGTATTGGTAGGGGAAAGTTCTATTTTTCTGAAACCATAACTGTGGTAATGATCTTTGCTTTGCATGTATATAGATGAGACTCTATATTCCTGGGGTGGGAATATCAACATTTTAAACATCCATGTCAAATTGATCACATGTATGGTTCTGAGATGCTTTCTATACTTGCTCAGTACACTTTATAAACAATAAAATGCTCTGATTCTCTCTTCTGCACACAAACTCACCTGTTACTGCCCAGGCACTCATGTGAAAATGTCTCTTTTTCTTTACTAGATGACAGTGCAATTCCTGACAAGCATTTCTATGGCTGTGCATCACCAACGTTTTGTAAATTGACCAAGAAATTAATGCATAGTGGTGTCCTTTCAGGCACTATAACCAGAGCACGATGCAGTGATACTCTGCCTCCCCTAGAGCAGCTCAACTTTGAAGGATAGTTAGGAGAGAGCAATGTCTTCTTCCTTTTGGATCACACTGTTTCTCGCAGCAGCTGAGGTGGAGGGTGCTTGCCTGTGGTGGGAGAGGAAGAGCGACTGCCATTCACAGGACTCCTGAGTCTTTTATTTGGCTTGTAGTGCAGGATGAATGGGATGCAGGGAATAGAGAAGCTAAAGTAGGAAAGCGGGGCTTGCAGGCTCATGAAAATATGGTATAGGGGTTAAATTTATCTTTGTTCATAATCAAAATAAATTGGTGTGGCAAATAAAAACCATGTTCTGTCTCTGTATTCATCAAATTAAGAATATTTGTTATCTGCGGTGGCAAAGAGGAGTGTTTATAAAAAGAACAAATGGGTAATGATTAGTTATTTTATTGATTTATGATATATTTATACCACTCTATATTTCAAAGAAATCTGAGTTGCTTACAATATCAGAAGGGCATCACAAAAGTTCAAACAAATACAATGAAAAGCTCCCCACCCAACTTATCATGAGGAAACATTGAAGGAAGCTCTAAAATGCAGTCCATTGTTTGCATTTGCAGCTGCTTTTTCGAGATTTGCCACGCTGCACTAGGCACCCAGTGCAGACTACTACTGTTTGGCAGAATTCTGGAGAGCCAGTGAGAGATTCAGGAGTCAGGAACATAAGAGGATTTTTGCTGGATTGCATCAAAGGCCCCTCTAGTTCAACATTCTGCTCCCAGAGTGCCTAACCCCAGAAAACAAGGCATGAGCCCAATAGCCAATAGAGGAAACTGCAGTATTTTAAGTGCAGAAATGTTTTAATTTATGTATTGCAATTAGAGAAGCATGAAGGGGAAAGAAAGCCCTAGATTAATAAATGCAACTGTGTGTGTGTACACAAACACATTAAAAAAATACAACTTTAAAAAAACAAACATTACAAAAACAAACTTTAAAATACATACATACATGCATCCATACATACATACCCTTCGACATTTCTCCATACAGCAGTTCTGAAAATGGCAAATTCCACACCTAGGCTCATCAGGAAATGAATTGAATATAAAAATGTCAATATCATTGACACCGGTATAGAAATATATGCTGTGAACATATTTGCATTATTGTGTACATTGACCTCAACTCACAAAGGGTATTTTAGATTTAGAAAAGTTGCAGAAAAGGGGAATCATGATGCTGAAGGGGATGGAATAACACCCACACAAGGAAAGATTACAAAATTTGAGACATTTTAGCTTAGAGGAAAGACAAAAAAGAGAGGTGAGAAACCTATTTAAGATTATGCATGCCACAGAAAAAATGGACATAGAAGACTTCTTCAGCTTCTCTGATAATGCTAGACACAGAAGGAAAATGGAATCCTGGAATATTCAGGACAGATCAAGGAAGGTGCTTTTTCAAAGTGTGCATAGTTAAACTATGGAGATCATAAAATGAGAAACGTAAACTTCGCTGGATCCAGCAATGTAAACAGGTTCCAGCATCACAAGATCACTGGGAAGATAAATATACGTGCATGTGATGTACCAATTGTTCGTGACTTTGTACCTAACAGTGAACCTCTTGGCCTCATGGCCATTGTGGTGAAACTGAGGTGGTTGTAGACTGGAAGGGCATTTGGTGAAATTTCATGGAGTTCCAGAAAGGCACTCATTGACTTACAATTCCTGTGTTATTACAGTGAGAGCAGGATGGCATGGAAGGGGCTTCTGGAAGACTGTCACAGATTTCCATAAAGAGATGTGGCAACTGAACAGAATACAGTGGTACCTCGGTTTACATACGCTTCAGGTTACAGACTCCGCTAACCTAGAAATAGTACCTCCGGTTAAGAAATTTGCTTCAGGATGAGAACAGAAATCGTGCTCCGGTGGCACGGCCGCAGCAGGAGGCTCCATTAGCTAAAGTGGTGCTTCAAGTTAAGAACAGTTTCAGGTTAAGAACGAACCTCTGGAAAGAATTAAGTACTTAACCCGAGGTACCACTGTATTCAAATGCAGCAAGAAGGGAGTTTGGAAAGGCTGTCTTGTGTTACTTTGTTCATGTTATCTTTTGTGTGTTACCCATCTCTGGTATTCATCCTCCTTCCCCTCCCCCTCCCCTTCCCCTCCTTATCATCATTATTTAAATCCTCAGTGTCTCTCCATCACTCTTTTACCTCCATTTTCTTTTAAGTGTCCTCCATCTCCGCTTTACTCAAATCTCTACTGTTGTTTAAAACAAACACTTCCATCCCAGTCTTCCTACTGTACCCAAAGATTTTCTAGAAACCTTTTCTTGCATTGTAGCAAGCCTTTCAGAAATAGCCATTTTACCCTGCTTTTATGAATGAACCAATGGTTTATCAATGGGAATGTATTCTAAATGTTTTGTTTTTTAAAGGGTTTTCCTATATAATAAGGTCCAAAAATATAGTACACTTCTGTATAGTACACCACTGACATTATCGCTAAGGCGTGAAGTCACATATGCTGTGATCTGTCAGGGAAGGTTGCTAAGGCAAAGGGAGTCAATGAGGGCAATTGATAAGCATTCTTGTGATATTTTTTCTATTCTGTTGAGTGAATGAAACTTGTCAAGATCCCTCAGATTATTAGTGCCCAGTGTAAATCTTGTTTAATTGACACTGAGGTGGAGAATGGATGTATATTACCAACAGTTTAACATGGACAATTCCATAGAAGCTAAGGAAGAGCATCATGAGATATAACTAGGCCATTCATAAAACACACTTTGCGTGCTACTGCGCAATTCCAGAGTTTCCTGGATTTCTCGATGGCCATAATGTTATGCGCACCACGCCAAACCTTTCTCTTCAAGAGAGAGGACCAGAACAGGGTTGTTCTGGGAAATAAGGCAGCCAACTCGTCCAAGTCCTTTCTCATGTTCCACAACAAGTCAACACTCTTCCTGCTAGCCCCCAGCTGAATGATTAGAATGTTAGGGGGCCCCAACAGTGCAGCTTTTGCCTTCACCAGTGGCATGAGTTCTTGCCAGTGCATGCCCCTTCTTGAAAACCAGGAAACTCACACCCACGATGGTAGCCCAGGTTAGGCATGAAGCCAGAACTTGCTGACCGGAGGCAGGCCCAATGCACTGTGGCCGCAAATCCACACTTAACTACCGAAGACAGCTAAGAATAAAGAAATAAAAGAAAAGACGGGTAAGCGGAGCATTCTCAGAATACTATCGGATGCAACTTTTGTAGGCATTAGATTTCCAGCGGCCCATCTCCTTGATCCTGTCTGCTGGGAGGCCCATGTGTGCAGCCGTTGTGGCCGCACCAATCCTAAATGAATGTGCTGCGTAGTCTTTGGAAGGGAAACCGCAGGCATCTATAGCTTTGCGAAGTACCCTGGTGAACTGGTGCCTCATCAATCGGGATCCATCCTCGTGAATAAAGAGCGGGCCAGTGCCGGGAGGTCTGAGGTAAAGGTATCACCTGGTGTCCTTTACTTTCTGGCTGGAGGCCGTGAGTTGGACTATGGTGCCCTTACTGCCCTGGTCCGTCTTAGACTGATGCACCCGCACCATCCTGCCTGAACTGGACACCTGCACGTCCTCCAGGAGGAGGCTGCGCGTTGTTCCACTTGAGGTAGCTTCTGCTACCACCTCGCCAACCCTAAAGGCACCAAAGAAGGCTATAGCGTATGCCGCAGAGAACAGCTGGACCTCAAACACCAAAGAAGGCTATAGTGTATGCCGCAGAGAACAGCCGGGCCTCAAACTTCAACCAGCAAATTGACCTAAGTTTCATACGTTAGGGGAAAGGGGCGATACTTTGGACCTGAAACCCGTGAAGTCGCACCATACTTTCTTATAAGACCTGAGGGTACGTAGCGGGGACCCTTCTGAAAATCACAGGTGGATGAAGCCTGTGACTGTGGGACTCGGCAGGCACCTTTAGCGCCCCCCCCAACCCACTAAGGAACCCAGAAACGGGCTCCGAAGTGAAGAGGGGGAAGTGGCGTTGTGCTGTGAGTCGACTGCTTTTTCTGCGGAGCGAAGCCGCACAGCCGTTGCCGGAGAGCGTTGCCTTTTTCCTGGGACAATTTGGCATTGAAAATAACTAACCGTGAGTACTGGAACGCTAAATAACTTGATTTTAAACAAGCATTGGCGAAATAAAAGGAACTTGGACTCTAAAATTTACCCTAGTTTGGTACTGAAACGGAAAGGGCTAAACAGGAAGTCACCCTTCCGTTTTCTTGTAGTTACAACAAAGCAAAGACAATGTAAACTAGAGCCTCAAAAATCACTTTTAAAGGATCTTCTTTCACCATTCAAAATTGTGGAACCCCCCTTCGGAAGCAGGAGAAGAAGGGGGATTTTTACTGAGTTATTTAAACCTGCGGAAATAAAGTTAAAGTAAAGTAACTTTCCACTGTCCTGACCCTGGAGCGGGGTGTCAGATTTGACGTTTGAAGCTCATTGACCAGAAATAAATGCTTTGACAGATAGTTAAAAGGAGGGAAACATTGTGATTCCATTGTTTCCTTTCGTTTTTTTTAAAAAAAGAACAAATATGGACAAAATATCTTAAAGAAGAAACTCTGTTGCTATTGTTGTCAAGGAAAAGAACAATCAGAAGTCTCTCCCCCTAGAGGGGAACTATGAAATTGTAACTAAATCCTGGGAACTTGCGGCTGTTTACTGATTACAACTGTGGGAAAGAGTTTTGTGACCTTGCAGGACAATGCCTTCAGAAGCACTGTTGGGTGCTTTCTGTAATATAAGTGCCCTATTGGATCAGTTAAGTCAGAAGATGGATTTTATGACAAAAGCTGCCAGTGCCTTTGATCAGGTAGTGGAAAATTATAAGGAGCCCACTCAGGAACTAAAACAGGAGTGTGCCACGACAGAACAACAGAAAGAAGAGGACCCTGCTGAATCTGGGACGCCAGGGATGGAGGGACTCTCGGCCCAGCAGGAAAGTGAGCTTTTGGATTTGGCAAATGAACTTGGAAAAAACCAGACTTGGAAAGATAAAGTTTGGACTGAACTGGAAATGGGGGGTTGGATTGACCACCCTATGCAGGGATGTTTGGACTTCCCGAGTCTGGAAATGGGTCGCCAGAGGTTTGGAGCTGTTGGGACTTCCAATTTTGGAGGGAATCTGAAATATGCTTTAAAACATCATATGGAGCTTAGTCTGGACCATGAGAAAGGGGCTGATTTGTTGAAAAGGGTCAAAAACACTACAAAGTTGGAGTTCCCGCGAGTGAAAGGAAAATATGAAGAAGAGCTGCGAAAGGGACATGGAAGAGATTTGAAGGCCTCGGATATTAGGGCACCAGGTTAATGTGCCAGACTAATGGGAAAAAGAAAGGACTGACAACCCCGGGACCGGGGGGAGGGGACGCTGGAAGAAGATTGGATTGCTTTTATTTTATTGTATTTTCTTTTTTGTATTATTATTACTAGAAATGTTTGATGAATGTTGGGAAAATGTTGAAATGAAATTACTTGGCTCTTGCTAAAATGTTTAAAGAATTCGGTAAAAAGGTAATGGTTATGAGAAGTTGGTAAAAAATATTTAAGTTTTAAGCTCTAAGGTTGTTTTTATAAGACAAAACGAGAATAGACTAAGGTAACGTAATGATTAAATATTATGAATTATGGATTTAAGTTTTAAGCATTAAGGTTTTTTATAAGATAAGATGATAATAGAGTAAGGTAAAGTAATGACAGAATATTATGAATTTTGAAAAGGATTTGCTGTGACAATTATTAATCAAGATATAAGAGATGGGAGGAGGAGGAGGTCATGGAAAGAAGGTAATGGAAATTGGAGAATTTGAAAAGGATGGTTCTATTTTTGTTTTTCTTCTTATGTTTTTGTTTTTCTCTCTTTTTTGTAATTTTGTCTTTTTGGGGGGGTATTTTTTAAAAAAAATTCTTTTGTTTCAATAAATATCATTATAGATATATATATAAAGACCTGAGGGTAGAAGATGCAACAAACGCTAATACTCCCTTGATCACTTCGCGTCTTCAAGGTTCCGTAGGTGATCCGGAAAGGGTTCTGGCAGCAGCTGAGCCCAAGGTGCTAACAACCGGAAGCAAGGCATCAGAGCACAAATGATCGAAGTAGGCGAGACCCCTCTCGGAACACAATGACTGCTAAGCCAGTATGTTAACCACCGCCTGGTTATCTGAAGCACACCCGGCGATTCCGGAACTCCTCGGTCCATATGTGAACAGCCACAACTATGAGAAAAAACTCCAGAAAAGTGAGATCCTGCATGATGGCCTTCCCTTGCCACTCTGCTGCCCATTGTTGTGCACACCAATGTCCCTTAAAGAACAGACCAATGCCCAGGGACCCTGCCGCATTGGAGTGGACCTGGAAATCAGGCCAAATTAAGGATTTCCTGCCATAGGGAGATTCTGTTGTAGTGTTCCAGAAATCTGATCCACATCTCAAGGTCTGCCTTGACCGACTTGGGGAGTCTTACTCTATGGTGTGGATGCTTGAGGCCCGCTGACAGCCTGGCTAAGCGGGAGCAAAATGGGCGGCCTGGTGAAACTACTCTACATGTGAAGTTGAAATGATCTAGCAAGGACTGGACCTGTCTAAGAGTGACATTTTTATTTTTATTTTATTATTATTATTATTATTATTATTATTATTATTATTATTATTTGGGAAGGGTTTGACGAATTGTTTCCTTAAGGGCAATTATTTTCTCCTCTGGCAGGCGGGTGGATTGAGCTGCTGTGTCAAGTTCTATACCCAGGTAAGTAAGATGCTTTGAGGGTCCGTTTTATCTGCCGCGAGGGGAACTCCCAGCTCCTGGTCCAAAGCTGAAAAGGCTTCCAGAAGGGAGGCACTTTCGCTGGTATTGGGCTTCCCAACGAGTAGAAAGTAACCAAGGTAATGTGTCACCCCAGGTGAGTTGGTTCTGTAGCACAAGACCCAGTCCCAAAAGGTGCTAAATGTCTCAAAGGCTGAGCAGGCTACAGAATAACCCATCGGCATAGCTTTGACAATGTAATATTTCCCTTGAAATTTGAATCCCAGCAAATGGAAGTCATTGGGATGAACCAGCAATAGACAGAAGGCTGACTCTATGTCACATTTTGCCAAGAGTGCCCCGTGACCAAAATTCCGGATAAGTCTTACTGCCTGATCGAAAGTGGCATATTTTACTGAGCACAATTCCAGTGGAATGGCATCGTATACTGAGCCACCCTTAGGGTAAGAAAGTTTGTGAATTAATCTGAACTCACCAGGGGTCTTTTTGGGTACAATACCAAGGGGCGAGATGTGCAGGTTTGGGATAGGGGGATGTACGAATGGACCAGCCACCCTCCCTGCGGCCACTTCCTTAGCTATTTTCTTTTCTGCTACCTCTAGCCTTTCCCTTACTGACATCTGGTTAGGGGAAATCCTTTGCAATTAAAGAGTCGGTTACTGGTATTCTGAAACCCTCTGGGAAAAAACCCTTCCAAAGAAAGGATGCTGCGCTTTCGTCCGGATACCTAGACAAGAGGTTGCGGAGAGGAGGGAGCTGGATCAGGAAAATGACTCGAAGAAAATGTGTGTGCAATGGCGGGGATGGCTGACGCGGCCGCATTTGAACGGCAAGCCATGCCCCCGCCGAGCTTCCCTATTGGGTGCCCAACCGGGGCAGGGCGTGGCGTGCCAGCCCCTGGAGTTGAAGCAGGGGGCGGAGCACCCCCTGCATAACGCGGGAATCATTTCCCGCTCACAAGCCCTCCCCTCCGGGCGGAGGAGAGGCTCTTCTGCAATAAATCTTGGCCGGAATGTGTGAGGCCTGCAACTGGCAAACTATAATTCTGTCTTGTCACTCCTCCTGTTTTTGTGGAGTTTAACTGACGTATGTCTATGTTCTGCTGCTGTTGGTGGGGAGGGATTTCTTACCTATGGGCTGGAAATGTCAAAACTGTTTTTTTAAAAACCTCATTGTTCAGGGTCTTCCATTCTTTGTCCTTAGAGAGGTTGAACTTTGTTGCAACAAATAAATGACCAAATGCTTACTTAGCCTGCTTTGCTTTTTATATTCCACTTTATTTCCCTGCTCTGACTGAGGGAACCTAGCAGAATGTAGTGAGATTGTGTGTCTCTTAGTATGGGGAGATTAGCTGTAGCAGCAATCCCACTTTTTGTGTAACAAAGGATGAGTAAAAAAGTCAGGGAGGAAGAAAAAAGTGAGTGATAATGATGCGTGTGCAAAGGAGACAGCAGAATAGGAGAGAGGAGAAGGGAGGAAATGAGAGATCTGTCTGCAAGGAAGAGTTGAGGTAAGTAAAGTGCAGGAGAGGAAAGGAAGAGCAGCTGAAAACAGGTGTGTAAGGGGGGTTGTGAAAATGGAAGGCATAGCAGGCCTGGGGACATAGTGAATCAAAAGCAGGAGCGTGAAAGAGGCTGCAGAAGAGGAGGGGTTGGTGGCTTCATATATTGGAGAAAGGTGGGAAGAAGCCTTTGTAGTCATGGTGTTAGGCAGGAAGTTACCACAGGCTGGTTTATCTCTGGGGGGCGGGTGGGTATATACAAAAGGAGGGGGTGATAGGACTTGGACATGGGTGTGAACATGAAAAAGGATTACCCTTACCTCCCATGAATTTGCCCATGGATGGCTAGTAAACCTGATGGATATGTTCTACATCTGTTGTTGGGGCAGCATGGCTCTGAATGTCTGTTGCTGGGAACCAGTAGTGGAGAGAGTGGTGTGGCCCTTAGCTCCTGCTTTCAGGCTATGCACAGGCATCTGGTTGGCCACTGTGAAAGTAGTTTAGTTGAGCAGAAGGCCTGATTCAAGAGACTGATGTAAGTTCTGGCCAGCTGAAGATTCTGGGAAATCTGCTTACAACAGCCAAACTCTTAATTAGCTTTAAGTGCTGCCCACGCAGTGCACCTGCTGAAGAAGATTCTTTCCATAATGTACCTGCTGAAGAAGTTTGTTTCATAATTTCATCTCATTTGAGCCAACTGCTGATGTGGCTGAGTACGGTAAGCCAAAAGAGAAAACAGGTTGAGACACCATGGAGCCCTTTTATAATCTGTACCTGGGGTTGAGAACCCCTAGCCTGGGAGTCAAGTGCAGCCCCTACATACCTATATACTACTTCATGTTTCATATTTCAAAGAAATCTCCAAGTGGCTTACAATATCATAAGGACATCACAAAAAGTTAAAACAAATACTGTGCACCATGAAAGCTTACCACCCTACTTTTTAAGAGGGGGATATTGAATACAATTCTAAAACACAGACCAATGGGTGCATTTGTAGCTGCCTACCAACATTACCGTATGCTTGTGAAACAGGTGAACTAATGCCAGTGTACTGGAAGAAGCAAAGTTCATCAGTGTTGAAACGATGATTCTTCTACACCAACTTTGTTGGACTGGTCATGTTGTGAGGATGACTGATTATCATCTTCCAAAGCAACTCTATTCCAAACTTAGAAATAGAAAGCGTAATGTCACTCATCAACAAAATAGATTTAAAGACTCTCTCAAGGCAAATCTTTTTTTAAAAAGGTAGTATAAACACCAACAATTGGGAAACACAGGCCTGTGAGCTCTCAAGTTGCAGAACAGCCTTTATCAAAGGTGTCATGGACTTTGAAGACGCATGAACTAAGGACAAAAGGGGAAAATGTGCTAAGAGGAAGCCATGCTTGGCAAACCCTCACCATGATCAACTCGTGCCTGGAAACCTATGTCCTCACTTTGGAAGGGCATGTGGATCCAGAATTGGCCTCCATAGTCACTTACGGACCCACTGTTAAAACCGTGTTTATGTAAGACAACCTTACTCGGCTACAAGGGGTCGCCAAAGAAGAAAACACGATATAGAATGGCAGGACGGGGTCCAGTGCTCCCAGGCTGCAACTTTGTAGATGACCACCTTAACCCAGCCAAAGCTTCAGGGAACTGGAAGGGACAGCATGAAAGCCTTGCCCTTGTTTGGTCCTCCTTGGGGCTGGAATGAGGAGAGGGAGCGGAAAGGAAAGGAAGGGAAAAGGAAAAGAAGATAAGTTTCTCTGGCCAAGCTGGCAAAACCTTCACTGCATGAGCAGAGGCAAGCAATTGGAGAGGATCCTTAAGTTGGCACACAAGAGAAACAGAGAAGCAGAAATAGGAGAAATAAAGGGCAAACTGTTCTGTATTGAATCAATATAGGACACAACATTTTACTTTGAAATGAGGGACAACCTTGTATTAAACAGGATAGGTGGCAACCCTATATCCCCAAAATTCCACCAACATTTTCTCTCCCCTTTGATAATTCTCTAAGGAAACTTCAGTTCTAATTAATTGTTGGAGAACAGTTTTTTAAAAAACAAAAAACCACAAAGGGAATTTTGTTATTTGTAAAATTGATATATTTAAGCAACTCTCTAAGCTACCATATTTTCCACTCTATAGGACGCACTTTTCCCCCTCTAAAAATTAAGGGGAAATGTGTGTGCATCCTATGGAGCGAATGCAGGCTCCTTGACTTCAGCAATAGCAATGCAAAACCTCCTTGGCTTCACATTGCTTTTGCTGAAGGCTGGAGAGCTGAAGTCCTGTCGCTCTCCAGGCTTCAGGGATAGCCACCGGAAGCCTCCGGAGTGCAGCGGGAGGTCCTGCTGCACTCCGGAGGCTTCGGGTTCCTTTTGCTGAAGCCAGGAGATCAAGACTCTCCTGGCTTCAGCAGAGAGGGAGAGCTGCGCAGCGCCCCTTCAGCTAAGCGGGAGGAGAAATGGAAGGGGCTCTGTTTCTCCTGCCGCTTCCCTGAAGGGGCGCAGAGGGAGCACTCCTTCCGTGCTCCTTGGCTTCGAGTTGCTTTCGCTGAAGCCTAGAGAGCGAGAGGGGTCGGTGCGCACTGGCCCCTCTCACTCTCCAGGCTTCAGGGTAGCTGCCTGAAGCCTCCGAAGCGCAGTGGGAGCTCACGCTGCACTCCGAAGGCTTCGGGTTCCTTTTGCTGAAGCCAGGAGACCAAGACTCTCCTGGTTTCAGCAGAGCGGGAGAGCTGCGCAGCGCCCCTTCAGCGAACGGGAGGAGAAATGGAAGGGGCTCCATTTCTCCTGCCACTTCGCTGAAGGGGCGCTGAGTAGAGAGGGGAAGATTTTTTCCCCCTTGTTCTCCCCCTCTAAACCAAGGTGCGTCCTATGGTTGGGTGCGTCCTATAGAGCGAAAATATGGTATGTGGTGACCCTCTTGTTTATTCCCAAGTGGTGCTGACCTGGCCTTCTACCTCAAAGTGCTACCCTGGGGAAAAGACCCCCCTTCCACCATCTTTTCCGTGATCCAAAGCAATGGGTGGTGTTTCACTCCTGTTCCTGGAGAGAGAGGTTCCAGGGTTTGCCCAGAAAGCACTTCATGGTGGCATTAATCCACGCAGGTAACATGCTGCGCCCACCTTTCATAGCCCTCTTATAAGGCAGAAGAGTACCTACGAAATCAAGGGGGAAACGACAAGGCTACCGCTTGCTTGTTTCTTTTAAGTTCGCATTAAATGCGAGGGTGTGGGAATCTGGAGCCCGGAAAGGGGTGGGTTCCATTTGCGCCTTCCCAAGCCTGTTGCACTTTTGCCAGCCCTCCGCTTCCCATGGGGCAATGACGGGCAAAACCTTTGGGGGTGGCTGGCGGCAGACGGGGCTGGTGGGTGGGGAGGCATCCTCCTGGAGAGGGGGGCAGCCGTGCAGATCCCACCTCTGTGCCTTCTTCCTCGGGGGAGATAAGGGAGCGCCCGGTCGCTGCACGATAACTCTGTGGGGGCTGCAACACATTCCCCCACTCCCCCCCCCAGGAGTCTGCACTTTGGAGTGCAGAAGGCGAAGGCTCATCCCGTTCCCTCAGATCTGGGGTTATTAAGGGGGGTAATGTTGTTGGGGGGCTACCTGATCCCACAATTCTGCATGCCCCCTCGCCTGCAACCCTGGTGGGGGGCCTTCCTCTCTCTCTCTCTCTCTCTCTCTCTCTTTCTTTCTTTCTTTCTTTCTTTCTTTCTTTCATAACTATTAATCTTCAAAAATGACAAAACAAAAACAAAACAAAAACAAAACAAAAACAAAACAAAAACAAAAAACAAAAAAACAAAAAAACAAAAAAACAAAACAAAAACAAAACAAATTGACTTCCCTGTAGTCCCTTCTTTGGTTCCATTCCTTTTCAATATACTGCATTTCTACTGTTCAGTTTGAACCTTATTTAAATTACTTATTAAATAATTTTTTAAAACCCTGCTAATGTATTAGCTTGTGTATAATAATAATAATAATAATAATTTATTATTTATACCCCGCCCATCTGGCTGAGTTTCCTCAGACACTCTGGGCAGCTCCCAATCAAGCGTTAAAAACAATACAGCATTAAATATTAAAAACTTCCCTAAACAGTGCTGCCTTCAGATGGGAGGGCATTCCACAGGGCGGGCACCACTACTGAGAAGGCCCTCTGTCTGGTTCCCTGTAACCTCACTTCTCGCAATGAGGGAACCACCAGAAGTCCAGAATGACTGCCAGGCTGCGCACCTGGTCCTTCTGGGGCACAGTTACCCCATTCAGGACCAGGGAGTCCCCTACACACCAGAAAATGCATACACGACTGAACTGAACTTGGGCCACAGTCCAGCCCCACAAACTCAGGGCCCATCTATCCTGGATCCTTTCCAAAATTAGTTCAGAGGCATGACTAATGTTTCAGACCCTCCAAGTGTCCCTATTTTCCAGGGGCTGTCCCAGATTTTCAGAAGTTTCTGATTTGATCCCAGAATATCCTAATTACCGTATTTCTCGTTCTATAGGGTGCACCAGCCCATAGGACGCACCTCGTTTTTTGGGGGGGAAATGAATAAAAAATTATTTCCCCCCCCAGCTGCGGCTGCCACCCCAAGCCTTGGGCACACCTGCCCGAAGCACGGGGCGCCATCTGGAGGGCCCCCGTGCTTCGGGCTGCAGGCTGCCGCCCCAAGCCTCGCGCACCCGGCGGGACCTCCCGCCGGGCGCGCAAGGCTTGCGGACACCTGTCCGAAAGCCTTGTGAGCCCACGAGAACTCCCACCGGGCTCGCAAGGCTTGCAGATAGCTTCCTGAAGCCTGGAGAGCGAGAGGGGTCAGTGCGCACCGATGCCTCTCGCTCTCCAGGCTTCAGCGAAAGCCTGCATTCGCCCCATAGGACACACAAACATTTCCCCTTCATTTTTGGAGGGGAAAAAGTGCGTCCTATGGGCTGAAAAATACGGTATATATATTTGACCAGGAAGGAGGGGAGACTTTGTGTTTTTGTCCCACTCTCAAATTATGAGCAAATGGATCCAATTTTGCTGAGTTCTTTCACAAAATTGTAGAACAAAAGCTAACGGAGACCTATTCTGATCCTTGTGTGATTCAAGGCTTATAAAATAGCAGAATCACCGAGCATCCTTGTATGCTGTATAGCATTTGGGTATTTAGCCAATGATGAAGCACCACAAAGGCAGATTTAGAGGATCATGGACTGCAAGAAGAGGAAACCTATCCATTCTAAAGGAAATCAGCCCTGAGTGCTCACTAGAAGGACAGGTCCTGAAGCTGAGGCTCCAATACTTTGGCCACCTCATGAGAAGAGAAGACTCCCTAGAAAAGACTCTGGAGCAGGGCTATAGCTTGGGGGTGGTGTGGAAGGCCCACACCAAATTAAATATGCACACTAAATGGGTTATGTATAGAGAATTGTTACTTGAATCAAAACCAATTAAAATTGAAAGAATTTAATGAAAGAATTTAATGAAATTAGAAAGAACATAACAGACTGGTTACAATACTTTCAGCTAAATGAAATATTTAAGAATGATAAAAAGTTAGGATTTTCGTATGAAATTTCAACTTTTCAGAGAGAAATAATAGAAAATGACACAAAATTAATCTTGAAATTGTACAATCTGCTCCTAGAATGGGAAACAAAAGATGAAGGGTTCAGTCTGTTATGATTAAATGGGCACAAGATGTGGGTCATAATATTCATATGGTGGAATGGGAAAAACTATGGAAGAATGACATAAAGTTTACAGCATCTGTAGCGATCAAAGAAAATTATATGAAAATGATGTATAGATGGTATCTAACTCCTGTTAAATTAGCAAAAATGTATAAGTTTAAGGAAAGCAAGTGTTGGAAATGTAAAATTACAGAAGGGATATTTTTTCATATGTGGTGGGATTGTAAAACCATAAAGAAATATTGGGAAATGATTTATAATGAAATGAAATGTTTAAAATAACCTTTGTTTAAAAAAAGCCCAGAAACCTTCCTATTAGGTATTATAGGAGCGGACCTACCAAAATCACAAAAGAATTTGTTTATGTATACAACTACATGTCCTAGTTAAAGAAGATTGGCAAGTTAAATTAATGGAATATGCTGAAATGGCAAAACTGACAATGAAATTAAGAGGAAGAGATGACAACAAATTTAAGGAAGAATGGAAAATGTTTATTGCATATATACAGAAACATTGTATATGCTGCTGTTGGTGCTCCTGTGAGTGTTTGGGATGACCACTCCCTCCTTCAGCCAATTCCCTTGGACCCAAGGGGCAGGGTCTACACTCACACATACTCTGAACAGCTCTCTGCAGCAAGTGGCAAAAATGTTTTTAAATGTTTTTTAAGTGTTCTTAATCCACTGCACCTCAAATGGTGCTATATATAATTTTATTAGTTTCTTTCTGTTTGGGGTGGGACAAATGTTTAGTTGGGGCTTAGTTTAATTTTAGCTTAATTGTTTCTTGCTTTGTTTTTATTTTCATTATTTTATTAAGTTATTGTTTGTATAGTTGTATAGTTTGCATTTTGCTTTTTAAAAAGAAAGGGTCAGGGCTGCCTGGAGTGGGCCTCAGCCCACAGAATGGCTGGGGCAGGTTCCACAGGGGGTATGTATTGGGACACCCGATCTGTGATCACGGGCAGGAGAAGGAGTTGAGCTAAGACCAGACCATGTCATTACCAAGGAGGCAGGCTTAGTCGTTGTTTGAGGACTATCCCTGCCTCCAGGTCTGGTCCTGACCGGAAGGATACTGGAATCAGCAAGAGAAACCCACATGACCTGAAAGTGTTGCTGTGCAATGCCAGGTCAATTATTAATAAAACCACTGCCATCCACAACCTGATTGTGGATGGAGGATTTGACCTGGCATGTGTGACAGAGACTTGGTTGGATCAAGAAGAAGAAGAAGAGTTTGGATTTTATATTCCGCTTTATCACTACCCGAAGGAGTCTCAAAGCGGCTAACATTCCTTCCTTTCCCTTCCTCCCCCACAACAAACATTCTGTGAGGTGAGTGGGGCTGAGAGATTTCAGAGAAGTGTGACTAGCCCAACGTCACCCAGCAGCTGCATGTGGAGGAGCGGGGAATCAAACACGGTTCACCAGATTACGAGTCACCGCTCTTAACCACTACACCACACTGTCCTTGCTGCTGCTTGTCCACCAGGTTTCTCTTATGCACAACAACCCTGGTCATGTGGGCGGGGAGGAGGGGTTGCAGTGATTTTTAGGAAGACATTAGTTTACACCAGGAGTCCTATTGGGAAGACCCAGTTTTCGGAGTGCATGTTCTGGAAGTTGGGCAATAGGGCAATAGGAGTAGTACAGGATTCCTTTTGGTGTACTGACCTCCCCGCTGCATCCCCCACCCCCCCGGTGATAAAGTCGCTCAAATTCAGAAGGAGGAAGACTCCACTGTGGGAGCAGGGCCGGGAGAGTGCTAGAGTCCTGTCTAGTCATGTTACATGGGATCAATTCCAATCTGTTACCTCCACCATGGGACTGAAACTGCCTTGGTTGCATTGGTTGATGATCTCCAGTGGGCTAGGCACAAAGGTGAGAGCTGTTTCCTAGTTCTGCTGGATCTCTCAGCAGCCTTTGACACCATCGACCATAACGTTCTTCTAGACTGTCTAGAGGGGCTGGGAGCTGGGGACACTGTTATACAGTGGTTATACACTCTTATACACTGTTATACAGTGGCAGTTTGGCTCTTAATGTCTGCTTCTGGGAACCAGCTGTGGGGAGAGTGGTGTTGTTCTCAGGTCCTGCTTGCTGGCTATGCCAGGCATCTGGTTGGCCACTGTGAAAATGGTTTTCTTGAAGAGATGGCCTGATTTAGCAGGCTGATGCAAGTTCTGGCCAGCTGAAATTTCCTGCATATCTTCTTACAGCAGCCAAACTCCTAATTGGCTTCAAGTGGGGCTCACCCAGTGTACCTGCTGAAGAAGAGTCTTTCCATAATGTACCTGCCAAAAAACTGTGTTTTCATAATTTTCTCTAATTGGATACAATTGCCCATGTGCCTGAGTGAGGGAAGCCAAAAGAGACAGCAGTTTGAGAAACTATGGGGCCCTTTTATAATCAGTATCTGGGGTTCGGATCCCCTGGCCTGGGAGCCAAATGCAGCTCCATATCTCTCTATCTGCATTCTCAGTAAACCATAAGAGAGGAGACTTTGATAGACTGTGCACCCCCTTTATAATCTACATGGAGCAGGACTGTTGGCACTTCAATTTTTATCTGCTTTATTTATCAAAGTTCCATCTCAGCATTCTTCCCAAAGGAACCCAGGCTGAATATTTAAATGGTTCTGTGTAGTGAAAGACTCCTGAGGATGCCTAGCTGTCATTGGATAAGAAGCCAGATCTGGTAAAAATCTGCAGGAAGCAGAACTAGGTGTTAGATGTAGAATCCCCAGAGTGGCTGGGGAAATGCAGGAAGGTTGGCTGGGTATAAATAATAAATTATTGTTGTTATTAAATAACAACAACAACAACAAAAATTTATTATTTATACCATGCCCATCTGACTGGGTTTCCCCAGCCACTCTGGGTGGCTTCCAACAAAGTATTAAAATGCTTTGTAGAATTCAGAACTGGGGGGGGGGGGTGCTACCCCTCTTTTACCACAGCTTGGTTCTGCTGTTGCAAACTGATATTTATTGGATGGATTAATTGGATTTTATCTAACATATGTTTTAACCGACTTGAAGAGGAAAAGCCACTTCAGAGCAGCTTATAAAACAGAACACAGCAAAACATATTTATTTATTTATTTATTTATTTATTTATTTATTTATACCCCGCTAGTCTGCCTGGGCGGCTCCCAATTGAGTGTTAAAAACAAAACAGCATAGAATATTAAAAGCTTCCCTAAAGAGGGCAGCATTCAAATGTCTTCTAAAAGTCTGGTAGATGTTTTTCTCTTTGACATTTCTTTGACATTTCTCTTTGACATCTGGTGGGAGGGCGTTCCACAGGGCGGGTGCCACTACCGAGAAGGCCATCTGCCTGGTTCCCTGTAACTTGGCTTCTCGCAGTGAGGGAACCGCCAGAAGGCCCTCGGCACTGGACCTCAGTGTCTGGGCAGAACGATGGGGGTGGAGATCCTCCTTCAGGTATACTGGACCGAGGCCGTTTAGGGGTTTAAAGGTTAGCACCAGCACTTTGAATTGTGCTTGGAAATGTACTAGGAGCCAATGTAGGCCTTTCAAGTTACAGTGGTGCCTCGCAAGATGAAATTAATCCATTCCGCGAGTCTCTTCGTCTTGCGGTTTTTTCGTCTTGCGAAGCACGGCTATTAGCGGCTTAGAGGCTTAGCGGCTATTAGCGGTTTAGCGGCTTAGTGGCTATTAGCGGTTTAGCGGCTTAGTGGCTATTAACGGCTTAGCAGCTTAGCGGCTATGAACGGCTATGAACGGCTTAGCGGCTTTAAGAAAAAGGAAACAAACTCGCAAGAACTCGCAAGACGTTTCGTCTTGCGAAGCAAGCCCATAGGGAAATTCGTCTTGCGGAATGACTCAAAAAACGGAAAACTCTTTCGTCTAGCGAGTTTTTCGTCTTGCGGGGCATCCGTCTTGCGGGGCACCACTGTATGTGGTCTCGGCGGCCACTCCCAGTCACCAGCCTAGCTGCCGCATTCTGGATTAGTTGTAGTTTCCGGGTCACCTTCAAAAGTAGCCCCACATAGAGCGCATTGCAGTAGTCCAAGCGGGAGATAACTAGAGCATGCACCACTCTGGCGAGATAGTCCGTGGGCAGATAGGGTCTTAGCCTGTGTACCAGATGGAGCTGGTAAACCGCTGCCCTGGACACAGAATTGACCTGCACCTTCATGGACAGCTATGAGTCCAAAATGACTCCCAGGCTGTGTACCTGGCCCTTCAGGGGAACAGTTGCCCTATTCAGGACCAGGGAGTCCTCCACACCTGCCCGCCTCCTGTCCCCCCAAAACAGTACTTGTCAGGATTCAACCTCAATCTTTTAGCCGTCATCCATCCTCCAACCGCCTCCAGACACTCATATGTTTAAGGTTACTGAATTCCTGTTGTGTGACTCAGCATTCTTCAGTAAAAATATAGCCTTGTATTATTAGTGGAGTCATGATGAGATTAATGAAGCTATTGAAATTATTTTGGTGTGCATAAACAACATGAGTCTCTATCCTATGTAACCAAGACCTTTGAATTCTTTGCTCAGTATCTACAAGATGATGTGTGTTCTAGTCACTTGAACTTAGTGGGGAATATTCTGAACCAAAGGCAAATTTGGTGGGAACAGTTTTTGGCCAGGTTCAGCTTCAGAGTGCAGTACGTGGCCAGCAGTCAGAACCAGGGTATGGATGCCCTTTCCAGAATGCTGGAGTATCAAGGAGAAACACCGGCTCCCATGTGTCAGCTTATCCTAAAGCAACTGCAGTTAGCAGCGGGCACTGTGGCAGAGACATCCAAGTTCCAACGGAAGATGGCAGATGAGTTTGCAGAGAACAAGTTACGGGTGCTGCTGAGAGATGCAGACAGTGCTGAAGGGTACAAGGGAAAGGATGGCTTGCTATATAAAGGAGAGGCAATCTACATTCTGGAAGGGAAAATGCGATCCAAGGTCCTCCGACAGTGCCATGATAACCCCACAGCTGGACATTTTGGACAGTATAAGACACTATACCAAGTGATGAGGCAATTCTGGTGGCCAGGAGTGAGAGAGGAGACTAAGGAGTATGTGAAAGCCTGTGAGATCTGTCAGTGGACTAAAAGACCCAGAGAGGTGCCCGCTGGGTTACTGCAACCACTACTGACACCACAAGGTCCGTGGGAAGTGACAGCTATGGACTTCATCATCAACCTACCACAGTCACAGCAGCAGACTGTGTTTTGCGTGGTAGTAGACTTGTTCACCATGATGGCTCACTTCGTGCCATGTAAGAGGCTGCCCATGGCACAGGAGAGTGCAGCTCTTCATGAAACATGTATTCAGGTTGCATGGATTGCCTTTGAGGCAGTTCACCTCATGAAAACTCATGCAGTTGCTCAAAGTAGAAATGTGTCTCACTTTGGCTAGGCACCCGCAGACGAACGGAGAATCAGAAAGGACCAAGGCCATATTACAGCAGTACCTTCGATGCTATGTGAACTATCAAAAAGATGACTTGAGTGTCCCAACCTCCTTTGGCGGAGTTTTTGTATAACAACACCCTGCACGCATCTACTCAGCAAACTCCCTTCTTCATCAATCACGGATGCCATCCATGCACCTTTTCTTCACAAGCAGACAGATTATCGATGCCAGCAGCAGAGGAATTCATGGAGGAGATGGCAGCCCTGCACAGTTTGTTAATGGAGCAGCTAGAGTTGGATAAGGAGGCATACAAGAGAGGGACAGATAAACACAGGCAACAGGGTGAATAAATAAGGGTGGGGGACAAGGTGTGGTTTCCCACAAAGGATTTTCCCCAGAAGGGTGGATGCAAGAAGAGGACCCTCAGCCGGTGGGGCCTTTGAAGTAATAGAGTATTTGAACTTGGTAGGAAATATTCTAATAGCAGTCAAACTCCAATTACCTCAAAGTGGTGTTCATTCAGGGTACTTTCTGAAGAAGCATGCTTCCGTAAGAGTGGTTCCCAGAGGCAATGTGTTTAAATTGAGGTGGGACAGAGTGGAAAGTTGTTTGGTGAATTTTCATGGGCTTCCAAAGGTGATTCAAGTACTTAAAATATATGTTTCATATCTCTGAGAATGAAATGGAAGAGGCAGCTGTCAGAATTTCATACAGTTCCCAAAAACGACTTAATGCAATTTCTACTCCGTGCTTTGTGTTCCAATATAAAATTACAGGATGTTTGAGAAAGCATGCAATCTCTATTGTCATCATTTCTCACCCCCTCACTGGGCCAGTTCCATGTACCTGGAACCCTCAGGCTCCTTTCTTGGCCTATAAATCCTCCAAGTCAGCCTCTTCCTCCATCAGTTGCCTGCTTCTTTGAACTGAGTTCTCCTCAACTTTTGATCTCTCCAGCACTATGAAGATCTTCCTGAGTACTTGTCTCTTCTTGGCCATCCTTTCTGAAGGTGAGTAGGAAGCTGCAATCTTGAATTGCTTTTTCAAATGTGGGAGGGGATATGAAGTGGGCTAGAGAAGGCAAACTGATATTGGCTCTAGGAAGGATAAAGGAAGCTAAAGATATTGGAATTCTGGGAATCTGGACTCCAAATTTTGGAAGACATCCTTATGGAGTGTACTTCTGTTTCATGAGGTTGGCTTTCTTCACATACCGCATGAGTTCTGCATGTGAAAGTATGCAATGGGACAGCTAAAATCCCATTGTGCCCCTCACTGTGTTTTGTGGGGGAGGACATCCCTGCTTTAGTGTAAGTGTAAAATAACAGTAAAATGGATGAAGGCTGTGTGTCTCTCCATCTTTGTGTCTGGAGATGTTTCTATGTGAGAGATAGGAGGAAGATGTGTGTCAGTGTGCCTGCAGCCTCCAACCCACCCATGTGGATCCTGAGACCAATAAGGTTTCTCATGTCTGGCTTGGAAGATTGTATACTGGTGGGAATGTAGATTCCATTTCTCAACAACTGAGGAACTGCTGTATTCTTCTTCTCTTCTGTTTGCAGTGATAGCTGTGCGATGTAAAGTAAAGAAACTAAATGAAAAAAAATCAACAACAACTTGTAGGACTACCGAAGGTGGCAATTGCTTTGCTCGTCTTATCAGGATGAATATCAGTGAGTATAAAACCTTTGTGTCATATTAAACCTGAGAGCAAGCATAGGCAAACTTGGCCTATGCCCATGATCCTGAGCGAACAGGACCAGTGGTCAGGGATGATGGGAATTTTAGTCCCCAAACATCTGGAGGGCTGAGTGTGTGGGTCTATCATCTGGATCCTGGGATATCTAGGGGGGAGCCACAGAATGCTGATCTCACCCAATGTCGAGGAATTCATTTCCCCTCAACAATTAATTAAATATTAGTAGAATTTAAAATATATAAAAATATATGTAAAATGTACCAATGATTACAATAAAAAGTAGTAGCATCCTTTTAAATAAAAACAGTAATTTCCCCAAAGCCTGTTGGGACAAGAAGGCATTTACCTCTCAGGTAGAATATTTTATACTCACACAGGAGGAAGTACGTACTTTCAATAACAAATGCCATACCACTATGGGGAAAATACTCAGACTCACTCCCCACATATCCAACATTTCAATACTTTCCAGCTTGCAGCAACCATATGAGGGCTGGATAACATGGAATGACTATGCTGATTATGCCACCCTGAAAAGTGTTTAATAATAATAATAATAATAATAATAATAATAATAATAATAATAATTTATTTGTATCCCTCCCTCCCTGGCCGAGGCCGGGCGCAGAGTAGCTAACATCATAAAACATCACAATATGCATAAAAATAGACATCAATAATGCACCCTATGGTTGATTTATGGGTGGTGTTTGAAGTGATTCAAATTTAATATTGAATAATTTGATATTTTATTTGGGTTGAACCCAGGGACATAACTTGCACATTGCCCACAATTTACCCTTCCTTGACTATTGTAATTAGCAAAACCAAGAAATTACTTTGTGTTATGTGGTCTCTATTGACACACTAGCAGTTGCTTTTATTTAAAGCTGAAGTAAAGCTGCTAAAGCTGAAGTAACTGCTAAAGGTATAAGTTCGACTCCTTACCCTGTGCTCCTTCCATTAGTAAAGCTAAAATCAAGAGAGAAAACCAACAACTTTGTATGAGAGGAGGCCCAACTGAAAAGCAATCTGGGTCTCCATAGGCAAGTTACAGAGGTTTGATTCTCAGAGTTTCACAGCCTTGGTAATATTACTTCAGGTAAGTTTTACGGGTGGTCACCTATGACCCTCTTCAGATTTGTGGTCTGCTTTTTTTCTACCTTCTTCAGGAATCAGGACAGCAAAGTTCTCAGTTGTGAAGTATAAAGGCAATACTGATCTTTCATGAACATAAAGAGATAACAATTAGGGAATCAGGTTCTCTGAGCTTTTTCCTTTCCTTTCCTTTCCTTTCCTTTCCTTTCCTTTCCTTTCCTTTCCTTTCCTTTCCTTTCCTTTCCTTTTTCTTTTGGCCTTAAGTTATAAGGAAATGTTGCTGGGCACAAAAGGTTACTAGCACTTGTACTCTGATAGTCATTCTCTTACAAACAGCTATTCACAAAGGATTTGTCCACCTGTGTTGCCAACTCATCAGGATCTAACTCTTCTTCTAGGATGCTTGGCATCTCTTTCCATTTCCTGGGCAAGCAGTATCAGCTCAATGCTTTCTTCTACATTGTGACCTTCCTCAAAGCATTCACTCAATATCATAGAGACCTGTTTACCCATTCTTTAGGCAAGTTTGTCAGCTTTTGGCAAAGGGTCAGTTTCCTCTGGAAGCAGCTCAGTAGTCAAATCCTCTCATTTGGTGGAATTTGCTGACCGTTGCACATGGTCTGTGTGGAACTAGGAGGATCTTTACTTTACCTGAAAAATGATGTTGGTGGGCAATGGCACAGGGAAGGGTTTGTTATGTTTTAGCTCTTTTCATCAGGCTGCATAAAGGGGCCAATCAGACAGCTTGTTTCCGGGGGGAAAGATAAAACTAACAGCAACATTTGAACAGCACTGTATGAAAAGTCATAGAAACTTTTCTTTCTTGCTTCAACGGTAAAGTATATCACCATTTTTAACTTTTATTTGGTCTATTGGCATTCTGATGTTTGTAGGGAAAACATTTAAACTCACAACTCAAGAGAATTAAGCTGCAAATACTATTGGGGGAGAAAACTGCAATTACTGAGGAATATACATCTTTTTATTTACAAGGTATAAAAAAATAATGAAACAGCCAGGCACAGAGCCAAGAGGAGCTGCATGTTTGGCTCTCCTATTTCCTAAAAGCAAAATATTTTCATTTTAAGATATAGATAAAGGGAATAAATGAGGAACTAAAGTATAGAAAAACCCACAAAAATGAGAAAATTCATCTCCCCCCATATTTTGGCAAACAGAATGGTACAATATTACAGGAGATAAACAATTCTCCAGGCTTGGTGTAGGCATGAATAGGAGCGATGACCTCAGCAACTTGGGCACCTTTCAATACCGGAAAGGAAGTAAATTTCAAGAATTTCATAGTCAGATACCACAACATAACCAGACATGAATTTATCATGCTTATTTGTTTTAGAAGAGCCATCAATATACAGA
Organism: Podarcis muralis; assembly: GCF_964188315.1. NCBI lineage: Eukaryota > Metazoa > Chordata > Lepidosauria > Squamata > Lacertidae > Podarcis > Podarcis muralis. Next base: position 79,118,176 of record NC_135661.1, on the reverse strand, counting down.
ATCAAGTCAGGCACCTTGTTTGCTACATTTACAGGAGCTATTAATCTATAAATCAAATCAGGATTAGGGGAAATACAAGAAAAGGAATATGAACTAAATTTCATGGAGAGAAAAACTGCAAGAATAGGCTAATACAGCAAACAGTGGCTACAGTGTTGTTGTTATTTAGTCGTTTAGTCGTATCCGACTCTTCGTGACCCCATGGACCAGAGCACGCCAGATACTTCTGTCTTCCACTGCCTCCCGCAGTTTGGTCAAACTCATGCTGTTAGCTTCAAGAACACTATCCAACCATCTCGTCCTCTGTCGTCCCCTTCTCCTTGTGCCCTCCATCTTTCCCAACACCAGGGTCTTTTCCAGGGAGTCTTCTCTTCTCATGAGGTGGCCAAAGTATTGGAGCCTCAGCTTCACGATCTGTCCTTCCAGTGAGAACTCAGGGCTGATTTCCTTAAGAATGGAGAGGTTTGATCTTCTTGCAGTCCATGGGACTCTCAAAAGTCTCCTCCAGCACATAAATCTTTTTTATGAAAAAGGAAAACTTATTCAGACCTTTCCCCAAAGAAAGATGCATGGGAAAAGATTTATTACCTTGAGATAGCCAGTCAGAAGTGAAATCAAGAGAATCAGAAAATTAGAGGAAAGAGAAAATTGTATTCTCCACTCTCTGAGAAATATATTACATAGAATAAGACAGCTTCTTGTGTTAGCCAGTGGATCAGATGATCAGATTCCAGGTGCTTGCCATTTTGTGTGTGCAGGAAAAACAAGTCAACAATGTCTCATTTAAAGAACTATCCTGGAATATTCACATGGTTTGGCAGAAGAATTTATACTGATTCAGGAAGAAACTACTTTAAGGATTAGCTTGGTAGATTCAGTACTTGCCAGATTTCCCCCCCTTTATTCACCCATTTGCTTAATGCATGTATATAAGGGAGCATCACAAAAATTCATTCAGGAGAATAATGATTTGAATTTTTGCTGATGTAGGTATTCTTTACTCTCTCACAGATGGATCTGTAGAAGTAAAAATTGAAACGGGATGTACTACAGATTGCACCACGGAGAACTACAGTTTCACCACAAGAGAAGGTGTTTTTGTAGAGAGTTTCAGGAAGTGCTGTCGTGATAGACAGTGCTTACAATGGTTGGGTAAATGTAAGTATATGTGTATTTGTACATATCCTTAAGAATAAATAGTATTGAGGCTTTAGGGGTTTTCCTTGGTTGCCCTTAGACAAATGATATCAAACAGATTGCACTGGAGATCTTAGATAAAGCCCAAGATAGATTACAGCTTCCATGTAGCTGGTTAGAGGACACAAAAGGTGGTACCCATGATACCATTTAGTAAGGAACAACGTAAAGGTAAAGGACCTCTGGATGGTTAAGTCTAGTCAAAACAGACTATGGGATGCAAACTCATCTCACTTTTCAAGGTGAGGGAGTTGGCATTTGTCTGCAGACAGCTCTCCAGATCATGTGGCCAGCATGACTCAACCACTTCTGGTGCAATGGGACACTGTGATGGAAGGTAGAGCACATGGAAACATTGTTTCCCTAGTAGTAACTCCACCTCTGGAACACCAGCTACAGGGTGACATCCTGGCTCTTCTAATATGGTGCTGCAGGACACCTCATCCATGACCTTGGGGAACAGAAACCTGAAAACTTTCAATAATGCTCCCCAGGTCAAAGGAAGTAAAGTGAAAAGGACTTTTCCAATACAGTGGTACTTCCGTTTGTGAACTTAATTCTTAAACTGAGGCTCGCTTTCACTAATGCGGGCTCCTGCCTCCGGTACCCTTCCCCCATTCGGAATTGATTCACTTTCCGGGGCAAAGTTTGCCAGACGGAACAACCACTTCCGGTTTTGCAGAGGCTCTTCCCCAAAGTGTTCGTTAACTAGACTGTTCGCAGACTGAGGTACCACTGTATTTTCAAATTAATGTGTATTTTTGGAAACATGTATTAAAAGGTTTTATGGATCAAAGTTCTGACTTTGAGGGGGGGCCACCAGGTGGCGCGTTGGAAGATGGCCGACAATAACATCTCTCTGACCCATACGAGGTACTAAGGGGCTGCTATGGGAAGTATGCAGCCTTCCTAAGCTCCCCCAGGATGTGGAGGAGCACTGTCCTGCCAGCGGTGTTCACAATGCACCCCCTGATACGAGTGATGGGGGTGCCGAACACTTGGCACAGGCCCTCGGTGAAGTCAGATCTTCCTGACACCGATTCCAATTAGCGCGTGCTGGTTGCTTCAGCTTGGAATTATAATTGGAAACATACGATTGGAAATGAAGCTGAAAGCACATACATCAAGTAAAGCTTGACTGATAAGACTGCTGATTAATGGATCTCTGTGACCAGGAGTGACGGACGGATAAGTAAATCTTCTGATGAATTACCACAAGGAGACTGTATGTTTGGAACGAAGGGGGGGGGGTGGAGGAAAAAACTCTTTTTTTTCTGCATGATGTGACATTAATAACCCTTCATCCCAGATAAAAACAAGATCGTCGTGTTTTTATGAATCATAGGCAGGACTTTAAGAACTATGTGGGATGGATTATAATAGGAAAGAAGACTGGAGAACGGTGAGAAAAGAGAAAAAAATTTATGACGCAGTTAAAAAATGGCGTCTTGCCAAGACAGGCTTGCCGGAGGAGGAAGGACTGGGGGAGGAGAATCAGGATTGTTCGAATGAGAAGGAATGTTGGAATGTCAGTTTGGCCTGACAGAGCCCCCAGACTCATTTGATTTATTTGGTAAGCCTGAGAAAAATAAAGGACAGATCGGAGATTAATTTTGTTTATGGAAGCGTTGTACAGAGGCTGTCCCTGATCGATATGATTTTTGGAAGAGTACAAAATCCACATAGAATGCCAGCTTTTAACCTGCTTGTGAAAATCATCAGAGATCGCAAAGAAAGGAATTTATGATAACAACAAGAAGAGAAAGGAAGTAATAAAGGACTATCCGGATCAAACTGGACAGAACTGTCTAATTAAAGCAGTAAGATAAGTGATGCTGTTTTGGACTCGAGCGGAGCTTGATGTATGGGTACCCCCAACAAAATTTAAAATTTGGCTGTATAATTTGGAATTAATGTGATATGGATAATGTGATGTAATTGGCCTGTTAATAAAAATTATTTTTTTAAAAAAAACAACAAAGTTCTGACTTTGAAAAGGTTCTGCTTGAAGAATGAGAGAAATTGATTTAAAATTGTAAAACCTAAGGTTTTAATAGGTCATAAGATTTTATGGTATCTATATTTGTAATGTATTCTTGTCGGTGTTTGTCCTTCGATGCTATGGCCTGTTGGCTACGCAAATAAAGTCTATTGATTGATTGTATAAAATGTTACTAGAATGGGAAACAAAAGATGAGCTGGTTAAATCTGCAATGACACAAGGGGCTAAAGATCTAGGCCATAATATAGAAATGAATGCATGGGAAAGTTTATGGGGAAATCATATGAAATGTCCTGCCTGTTTTACTCTAAAAGGAAATTACAAAAAAATAATAAGGTATAGATGGTTTTTATCACCTAAAAAAATTGGCTAAAAGTTGCAAAATATTGTTGGAAGTGTAAACAGGTACATGGAACTTTCTTTTATATGTGGTGGACTTGTGAGAAAATGAAGGTTTTTTGGGAAATGAAATAAGATGGGACAAAAAAGGTACCTAAAGCAATTATACAAGAAAACAAAAACAAAACAAAACCCATGGAAAGTTTTTTCCCTAGAGATTATGGGGAAAGAAGTTCCAAAAAATATTATTAAGTTTTTTATGCATGTAACAGCAATAGCTGGGATTCTCTGCACACAAAAATGGAAGGAAGTAGAAGTTACCACCAAGGAAGAATGGATAAGTAAGGCAATGGACTATAGAGAATTGCCAAAGTTAACAGACAAAATAAGAGAATCTAATGATGATTGCTTTGTTGAAGAATGGAAGTCTATTTCAGATTATTTAAAGAAATAATATAGTGTGATGAACTCATGAGCAGGATTTGAAATATGAGCAACAGAAGGAATTAGAGAATAAAGTATTGATGTGTTGGTATAAAAGATAAAAGGTATTGTGCTGCAGAGGCAAAGAAATAAAAACACCATGGAAAACGGGGTGGGAAGTCTGAAAAAAACAAATTTAGCAGGTGGTGCTGTGGTCTAAACCATGGTTCGAATCCCTGCGACGGGGCGGGGTGAGCTCCTGTTGTTCGGTCCCAGCTCCTGCCCACCCAGCAGTTAGAAAGCACGTCAAAGTGCAAGCAGATAAATAGGTACTGCTCCGGCGGGAAGGTAAACGGTGTTTCCATGCACTGCTCTGGTTCACCAGAAGCGGCTTAGTCATGCTGGCCACATGACCCGGAAGCTGTCTGCGGACAAACGCCGGCTCCCTCGTCCTATGGAGCGAGATGAGCGCGCAACCCCAGTCGTCTGCGACTGGACCTAATGGTCAGAGGTACCTTTACCTTTATATATATCAAATTTTGGGAAATTTAATAAAATATTATTACACTGTAGCAAAAGAAAGAAAGAAAGAAAGAAAGAAAGAAAGAAAGAAAGAAAGAAAGAAAGAGTGCTGAAACCATGTGCTGATTTTAGTTGTTGTGTTTCACAGGACGTGAGTTGAATGGGCAGGAGTGTCCAACCTGTTTTGCTTCTCTCTCAGAAGCCTGTAAGGGCTCAGAGACCACCAAGTGTTATGATGATGAGACTCAGTGCATAGAGTTTGCTGTTGCTTATGGTAAGTAACACTGCCAGCCTATGAGGTGGAGACAGGGTGGTGGGCTGCTCTCTTGCTCTGTTTGTGGCTTTCTGCCAGAAAATGCACTATTTTCTTTAACCTTTTAAAAGTAAAAGCAGCCATGGAGCCCTGATATGGAAAGCAATATTGATGAAGATGGGCCCTTGTCCCATAACAAAAAAATGGATATTTCGTTTTCCAAATTTTAAACATCTGTGTCAAATTGATCTCATGAACGATTCTGACATGCTTTCTATACTTGCTCAATACACTTAATAAACAATAAAATGCTCCGATTCTCTCTTCTGCACACAAACTCACCTGTTACTACCCAGGCACTCATGTGAAAATGTCTCTTTTTCTTTACTAGATGACAGTGCAATTCCTGACAAGCATTTCCACGGCTGTGCATCACCCAAATTTTGTGCAATGGCCAAGAATTCAATGCATTTTGATGTCTTTTCAGGCACTATAACCAAAGCACGATGCAGTGATACTCTGCCTCCCCTAGAGCAGCTGAACTTTGAAGGGTAGTTAGGAGAGAACAATGTCTTCTTCCTTTTGGATCCCACTGTTTCTTGCAGCAGTGGAGGTGGAAGTTGCTTGCCTGGTGGTGGGAGAGGAAGAGTGACTGCAATTCACAGGACTCCGATTTAGCTTTTAGTGGAGCGTTAATGGGATGCACAGGATAGAGAAGCTAAAGCAGGAATGTGGGTCTTGGCAGCTCTGTATCATGATCATATGGTATAGGGGTTAAATTTATCTTTGTCCATAATCAAAATAAATTGATGTGGCAAATAAAAACCGTGTTCTGTGTCTGTATTCATCAAATTAAGAATATTTGTTAGCTGCAGTGGCAAAGGGCAGTGTTTTTAAAAGGAAGAAATGGCTAATGATTCGTTATTTTATTAATTTATGAAATGTGTATGCCACTCCATATCTCAAAGAAATCTCTGAGTGGCTTACAATATCATATGGACATCACAATTTTTTTTAAAAAAAATACAATAAAAAGTTTCCCACTCAATTTATCAAGAGGAAACATTGAAGTATGCTCTAAAATGCAGTCCACTGTTTGCATTTCTCAGAGCCAGCAAGAGATTCAGCATTTTGCTCCCAGAGCGCCAAACCATATGTCAACGAGAACCCCAGAAAACAAGGCATGAGCACAATAGCCCTCTCGCACCTGGGATCTCCACCAACTACTTTAAAGAGTGCTGGAGGCTAGTCACCATGTGTGGCATAACCCTCCCACTGAAAATGTAAACACAATTTTAAAAAGGCACTCCCACAAATCTCAAAGCCACATACTCTTTCTTGTCCCCCACACATTTTATATTTCCATTTCTGGCAGTCCCTTATTCTCTGGCCAACCAGCTCTTTGCACTGCTAACCCAGTCCTCGTCATCAATATAGCTCCTGGGAATGGAGCATTTCATGGTCTCATTAAGGAAAAACAAACAAAAATGTGACTCCTTGGACTGCCTGGTAATTAGCCCTACTAGTAAGGCTCCATATGATGGTTTGAGGCCTATCCAAAACAGGTACTATAGCAAATATGGGAGGATCATAGAATCATAGAGTTGGAAGGGACCCAAGGGTCATCTAGACCACCCTCTGTACAGGTGCCACAGCATACCCTCCAACATTCCTCAGATGACAATAGGGATATATTCTTCATCAGTATTACAGAATCCAATAATTGTAGAGTTGGATGGGAACCCAGCAATCATTTAGTCCAAGCCCCTGCAATGCAGGAATCTTTAGCTCAACATGGAGTTCGCACCCACAAACCAGTCTCAAGCTCTGCCAAGTGAGCTATCCCACTGCTTGAGCATTTCCTCCTGGTCTAGTATGAAAGGTATTAGAGGAAACACACAAAACTGTGGTATTTTAAGTGCAGAAATATTATAATTTCTGTATTGCAATTAGGGAAGCATGAGGGGGGAAAGAAAGCCCCAGATTAATAAATGCAACTAACTCTCTCTCTCTCTCTCTCTCTCTCTCTCTCTCTCTCTCTCTCTCTCTGTGTGTGTGTGTGTGTTTGTACACAAACACCTAAAACAATAAATGCAACTTTATAATAACAAACATTATAAAAACAAAGGTTAAAATACATACATACCCTCCAACATCTCTCCAGTGTAAGCAGGGACATCCTATTCTGTTGTTGTTGTTAGTAATAATAATAATAATACCCCACCCATTATTTATATCCCAGCCTCTCTGGGCGGCTTCCAACATATGTAAAAACATAATAAAACATTAAAAATTAAAAAAAAAAAAACTTCCCCAAACTGCAAACTTAATCAGACAATCAAAGATGAAGTATGAGGTCATAGGTGAAAATGGAGAGAAGAGAGGAGTAGATCTTTATTTTATTATTAATGTTATTATTCTTATTTAAAGCCTTCAGTGACTTAATACCTTGAAAGTTTGTGGGGAGGTAAAACTTCATGTGTGATGTGGCGCGAGGCTCACAAGGAAAGGATGTATATATAAAACTGATGATGTCACCACACCAGTATAGAAATATATTATGTGACCATAAGGACTGCCATATTTTTTTAAAAAAATCCAGACATTTTGACAATTTCTGAAAATTCCACCTAGACACGAAATCATGATGTTGAAGGCGACGGAATAATTACTCTTTGAAGAAAGGTTATCAAATCTTGGGCATTTTTGCATAGAGGAATTCAAAACAGAGTTTAGAAAGTGCGTAAGATTATTCATGGTGTGGGTGAAATGGATAGAAAAAACGTTTTCTCCCTCTCTGAGAAGTCTAGAACTTGTGGCCACCCAAGAAAATGTTGGAAGATTCAGGACAAATACAGGAAGGTGATTTTCAAAGCATGGGATGTTAAACTATGGAGACCACATAATTTAACATGTAAACCTGGCTGGATCCAGGATTGTAAACAATTTCCAGCACCACAAAATGACTTGGAAGATAAATACCTGTAACCACCAACTATAAAAAACATATTTCAACAAAAGCAACAAAACACCCTAAAAATAACTTCTGGCAGTTCCCTCCTACCTATGCTGTTGGGGGCAGTATGGCTCTGAATGTCTGTTGTGGGAGCTAGTAGAGTGGGGAGAGTGGTCTTGCTCTCAGGTCCTGCTTTCAGGCTATGCACAGGTATCTGGTTGGCCACTGTGGGAACAGTTTTCTTGCCTCAAAGTGGTGATCACCCAGTGTATGTGCTGAAGATTAGTTCCATAATGTATCTGCTGAAGAAGTGTGCTTTCATAATTTTATCTCATTTGAGCCAACTGCTCATGTGGCTGAGTGAGGGAAGCCAGAAGTAAGAAGAGGTGAAACTTCTGTATGTTTTCATTATTATTAATACTATTAATTATTTCTTCACTTCGAAAGGCAGAGAAAGGGTCAAACTCACCACTAGTCACCTCTCTGTTGCTTTTTGAAATCAAAATGTTGACCAGTGGTGCTTTTGGGGCCCCTTTTACAGGAAATGAATATTAATTTGCTGTATTTTAATCATAAGGGCTATTTAAGGATTGCTGGGTTTTTTTAAAAGATTATAATTGAAAATGAGGATTTAAAAAAATGCTGGAACCACCAGAAGGAATGTGATGTTTGAGCAAAGGAAGAAGTGGTTCCAGCTGCTTTGAAGAAGAAAGTTGGTTAGTCACCCATTTATTTATTTAACCTCTCTGTCTCTTAAATTTTAATTGTGTTATGTTAAACTGTTCATATATATGCTCATGGAATCTGAATTGTCAATCTTTGACCAGGACCAAGGTCCTGAGGTCATAGTGGATAGAAATACATAAAGATGCCTGCTCAGCATACAGCAGTTGTGAAAAAGGCAAATTCCATTGGAATCTAAGATGTGTGGTCCATCATAACATTATAAAAAACTTAGCTAAATAAAAGTACACATTATCATTAGCACAAATTAAACAGTTTTATATTTTTGAGGGTGATCAGAATGTGCCTGCAGCCTATAGTGAGAACACAGTTTCACATCTGCTTTAAAGGACGCCTTTATAGATATCATATTTTAATAGCGAAGTCGGCATCCAGGAATCCTTTGGTGATAGATCTTAGGAGTTCTAAAGTTTCTGGCAATATGTGATGAGCTAGGTCAGCAACTCTTAGATTCTAGGAGCTGGGTCAGGACTTTTAAATACTGGCAAAAAAAAATCATTTTACTACGGCCTGGGGGATTTAGGCAGTTAACAGGGGCTGGGGGTTGGAATATCGCCCCTGTTGTTTTGAAGCCTGGGCTTGAGAAGTGATATAGAGTTGGTTGAAAGGGACCTCAGGACCTCCTCACTCATTTTTGCTGTGGCTAGGCAACAGTTTTGATATTTATTGGTAAGTACTTTCGAATAGTGGTTTGCGTCCTAAGCCCAGGAGTAGAGAGAGATCAGATTCAAAACTCCCCACTCAACCAGGATGCTCATGTTAAGTATCGTTTAGTGGTTGGCTCCTGAGGGTTCATTTTGCAAGTGTGCTTCTGTTTCGTAGTGACTGAGGCAGAGGGGAATCTTTTATATTTGCAAATTCTTCTCCAACTTGAGGATTCTTGTTAGGAGAAGGGTGCAGTTTCTGAGCATGGCTCCAGGTAAAAGCAGGGGTAGAGGAGTCCATAAGGCCAACCAAAAGCTCCTGCACCCCAGAAGATGCAGGCACAGCCAACCCTGACAACCCCCTCTGAGGAGGAGGAAGAGCCAGACTGGAGGGCTATATTGATGTGCCTTGAGGCCTTGGAAAGGCAGAAATCAACATCTGTCACAGCTGCAGCTTCCACATTGGCAACAGCAGTGGGAAGTGCCCCACAGCTTTCAGCAGCAGGAATAGAAAAGCCTAACCAGGGTGTTGTTGATTTAATTTTAGCATGTCTGGATGCCTTGGAGGCAGGTACTGGTTTTGCTTCAGAGGAAGGGCCAGCTGTGGAAGTCACACAGGAGTCGGTCATGGCTGCTGATACTGCTACAGGTGAGGCATTTTCTTCCCTGCTAAGGGATTCGGCAGGGGGGCACCGCCAATTGCCAATGGGGTTGTCAGGGTTGGAGTTTGGCCCAATTGCCTTTGTCCCCTCCAGTGGTGGCTGAGGCTTCCTCAGGATCCCCCCTTATATAGGGCTATCTGGAATCTTGTTGGCCGCCTTGGTGGGCAGACTTTAATCAGGTATGGAGGTTGGGGGGTGAATGTGAGCAATCACGTGGTCTGCAGAGATGACTGAGATGTCCTCCCTTCATCCATTAGCATCCACCAGTAGCCAGTCAGCCCTGTTCTTTGGAAAGTTGTCTGACCGATGGCTCCATTTTATGTGTCATGCACTTACCATATAGATAGAACTGACAACAGGCACTTACTGCCTAGGCAAGACTAAGCCTGCCATGAGTGTTCATTTTGCAGAGATAGGGGGAAGCTGTGTGTCGGTGTGGATACAGCTTCCAATGCACCACTATACATAGATCCTGAGACCAATAAGATTTTATCCAACTGAAAATACAGATTCCATTTCTCCAAGATGGAAGAACTCATGTATGTGGCACTGAACATTTCTTTTTCTTTACTCTTGGCAGTGGGAATAGTACTTTGTGTTAGAATGAAAAAAGGGAGTGTTCCACTTCAAGGATGTAATATCACAGGAGGCAGTTGCTTTACACAGGTGAATTCAACCTATTTCAGTGAATATGAAGCCTTTCTGTCTGATTAAACCTGAGTTTGTGGGTTTTCATTTGATCTCTGGGGTATTTAGGGGTGACCACAGAATATGATCTCACACAATGTTAAGGAACTCCACTTTTCCCCAGAATAAAATATTAGTAGAATAAAAACTGTATAAAAAATCTGTTTTAAATGTACCAATAATTACAGTAAAAACAGCATTGTCTCAGTCCTTTCATTAAAACAACCATTCCCTCAAATCCTGTCTGGACAAGAATGTCTTCAGCTGCTGGCAAAAGCACAGCAAGGATGGGCTAAATCTCTCTTCTCTAAGGAGGGGCTTCAGGAGTCCAGGAGCAGCCACTGAGGTGGCCCAGCACAGTGGCGTAGCGTGGGGGGTGCCAAGGGTGCCGGCCGCACCGGGCGCAACATCTGGGGGGGCGCGAGTCCAGAGGGAAGGGACAAGTTCCTTCCTCCGTGGGCTCCCCGCCGCCGCCGCCAGCCTTGCGCCCCAGCGTGCGCGCCCCCGCCGCCGCTGCGGCTGCGCTGAACCCGACGCGCCGCCATCCCCTCGGCCCAGCCCCAGGCGGCGGCTGCTTCTGCCGACTGGGAGGGAGGAGAGCTCTGAGGGGCCTCGCCGCGCCCTGCACTCCCCAAAAAACCTCCGAGAGGAAGCCAGTGGGCGGGCGAGGCCCGGCTAAGCCTCTCGCCAGCGGGTTAAGAGGCTTTCGGTTTTAAAAGGATTAGCTTGGGAAGGGGCGGGGGGGGGGGCTGCTCGCCGGCAAGCGCCTGCTCCGCGTTTCCAAAGGCGCTCGCCATCCGAGGGACAGGGAGACAGGGAGCGCTTGCAAGGAACGGGCTCCGTGGAGCAGGAGTTAGGGAGAGATCCCTTCCCTGGCAGGTCGCCGTCTTCGCCAGCTGTTTCCCATTCACGATCAGGAGGAACTTCAGGCTGCTTTCAGCTTTGGTAGAGGGAATCTAAGCAAGGGGATGGAGCCGGTGCCCTGAGGAAAGGCGGCAGCACTGGGTTTGTTTTTAGTTTAGAGAAAAGGCAAGCGAGAGGCGACAGGAGAGAAGCCTGCAAAACTAGGCATGGCAAGGAGAGAGTGGACAGAGAGGAAAGTTTTTATCCCTCTCTCCGTACAATATAACTCGTGGGCATCCAGTGAAGCTGAACGTTGGAACAGTGGCGTAGCGTGGGGGGTGCCAAGGGTGCCGGCCACACCGGGCGCAACATCGGGGGGGGGGGGGCGCTCGCTCACACTTGGGTGCTAAAATCCACGGGTTAGGGGGCGCAAATTACTTGCCTTGCCCCGGGTGCTGACAACCCACGCTACGCCACTGGCCCAGCATGCATATTAAAATCACGCAGGACTACCAAACTCAAAACCATCTCCCAACTCTCTCCTTTCAGAACCTGTCTCCAAGGAGCTGCTGCCAACAGCAACTGAAGCCACAGAAATCTTTTTCCTATTGGAAAAATAAGCAGAATCATAACTCCATTTCCCCATAGAAGGCTGCATACAAAAATGGTTCTTATTGTGACATAGCCAGAAAGAAGTGAGATCAAGAGAGTGGGGAAACCGTCTTATTCTCCTGTCTCTCAGAAATGTAGTACATAGTAAAAAGCAGCTTCTTGAGTTAGGGCACTGGATAGACTAGCTGGATATGGGTGCCATTTTGTGTGTGCAGAAGAACAAGTCCATGGACATTGGAATCTTGTCCCACTAAAGCACATTTTTTTAAAGTAACTATTCTGGTATAGTCACATAGTTTTGCAAAAGAACTTATGCCATATTTATAAAGTGATTCTTGAAGAAACTACTTTAAAGATAAGCTTGCTACATTTAGTGCTTGCCAGGCTAGAATCACCTAGAAGCATTATATAAATTTGAGTACACAGAGGAACGGATTTGTTGCTGATCTAGCCTTTGCTTCCTATTTTCTCTCACAGATGGCTCTGAAAACATCCAAAAAAAATTGGGATGTGTTAAAAATTGCCCCTCAAATTACAGCTTCACTACAGAACAAGGTCAATACATGAGGAGTTTCACAAAGTGCTGTCAAACGCATTTTTGCAACGAGAAAAGCATTACACGTAAGTGCATATATCTGCATATATCTCAGAGCATAAATAGCATGGAGGTTTCCGCTTTCTTCCTTGTTGCCCTTAGACAAACAATACTGTTCCAGTCCAAGATTCGTTTCCCTAGTTTTTATGGGAAATGCTTAGAATCAGCATCACCATCTGTGTCTCAAATATGTAAATAGAGGGATGGGGGGAGAGATATGAGACCGCATGTCTTTGCTCCCGGAAAGCCTTGTTGGACTTAGAAGTCATCTTGCTTGAGCAGAACTGCAGAAGTAGTAAGTAAAAGCAGCTGTTGCTGCTGGAGGCCTTCCAGCTAGAGAACTACAAAAGGCACACTGCAGAGTGAATGAGAGTTGGGACTTTGATGAGAGTGCCCTCTCTTTATTTGCATCTTACACGGGTTGAATTGTTTGAGGATATTCCTTGGCGGGAGGAAGACGTACCAGGGACCAGATCTGCATAGCTCCACCTATCCTCAGGTGAGAGTCTGGAGTGGGAAACAGCAACATGGGAGGGAGCCAGATTGCTTCCAGGAACATCTGTGGCTATTTGTATTGTTATTTTAGATGGCTCAGTGAGTGAACAGTTTCTTTATCTCCTTGGTTTCTGCAGTACATTCTGTTGAGTGGAAGGAGTGACTTGCAATCATTGTTTGGTGATTGAGTGAGAGATTGTGGAGTGAGTGAGTGGATGGATGATGTGTTGTTTGCAATTGTGGAGTAGAATGGGATGAGTAATATGGAATGGGAAGCAGATACTTAATATTTGTGAAGATGAGCAGCAGAATTTGGATGTGGTGCATATTATTTTGTGAGTTGGGAGATGCCTTGGCAAGAGGATCACTGAAAACGGGAGGGGTCCTTGAATTGAAATATACTTCAAGATGTGCTGATATGTTTTTGTTTTTTGACATTTTATTGCTTTATTACACTATAGTGTTGTTTTGTTCGAAGGTGAATTTTAGTTAAGTTTAGTTTCTCATTTTCTCATATATACAGTATACACCCACCCACACACCACTGTTTTAGTATTAAGATATTATTTCATATAGAAACAAACACCTAGGCTTGCTTCATTCTGTCATTTATTGATTCAGAACTTTATATTAGCCTTAATCACTAAACAATATGCAACCCAACAACGAAGTAAATAACGAAGTAAATATGTTAACAATATTATATGCATAAATTATTCTTTCACAGTAAGAATACATAATCCATGATGGAATATGGTACATAATATGCAATGCACACAAAAAATAGCAGTTGCAAATTAGTCTAAGTGACAAGCCAAGAATGAAGTCCATAGCTGGCCCCCTTAAGAATATTCCTACTTGCCTATTCATCTCAGGTCCATCTATGAAACACAATACAAATTTAGTAACAGAGTGGGTGGAGTCTCTCTGGCATTTCTTTGCATAACAGCAACTAAAAGTGCTCCCTTTTCATAGCCCACCTGCCAGCACCTCTCTCTCTGTTATTAGGGATGATGGCTAGATCTACATCATCACATCACTAATTCTGGAAACAGAATGCAGTAAAGATGCTGCAACACTTTTACAGGACTAGAGCACTGAGGCCTAGGAATCATTCTCAGTTGACTTTAGTGGTGTTTTTTGCAGATCCACATTGTCGGTTAAATGGTCTGACATGTCCAATCCTTGGTCCTTCTGGCCCAGTAGTTTCTGAGCGTCCAAAGCCCATCAGGTGTTATGGAGATGAGACTTGGTGCCTTGAGTTTGTTCTTGTTCGTGGTAAGTAGCATTGCCATCCAATGAGTGGGAGAGAAGAGACAGGGTGGGGGGGCTAGCTGTTTCTCTCTGTTTTTGACTTCCTGGCAGAAGATAGACGGTGTTTGTATTTGTGGAGGCAAGTTTTCTTCTTCCTATAAACATAATGGAGCTAAAATTGCATGTAAAACTATCTTTTAAAGGAGTGTTTTTACTAGCCTTTTAAAAGAAGCAGCCATGGAATCCTGATCTGCAAAACAATATTGATACAGATTGGGCCCCTGTTGCATAAGAAAAAAATCAACATCTGTTTCATATTCACCTCATGATGTAATTCTGTGATGCTTTCTATACTTATGCAATGCAGTTCAGAAAAATAAAAATGCTTCTGTTCTCTCTCTTCTACACACACATCCTTTATTATCCAGACACTCATGTGACTGTTTCTCTTTTTCTTTACTAGATGACAGTGAAGTTCCCAATGAGGTTGTCAGAGCCTGTGCAACTCCATCTTTTTGTGAAATGGCCAAAATGTCAACGCATATTGATGCCTTTTCAGGCACTATAACCCAAGCAAGATGCTGTGAAAGTGTGCGTTCCGGAGCAGCTCAACATTGAGGGGTAGTTAGAGGGGAACTACATCTTCTTTCTTTTTGACCCCACTGTTTCTTGCAGCTGTGGAAGTGGAGGTTGCTTTCCTGGTGGTGGGAATATTAAGCAACTGCCATTCAAAGGACTCCTGAGTCCTCTATTTAGCTTATAGTAGTGGGTAAATGGGTTTAGGCGATAGAGAATCTGAAGTAGTAATGTCTAGCTTTGGGACTCTTTTTCATGATAATATGTTATAGGTATTAAATTCCCCTTAAAATAAATTGGTGTTGCAAATGAAAACTGTGGGCTGTGCCTTTATTCATCAAATTAAGAGTTTTTGGCAAGATTGGTGGCAAAGGGAATTGCTTTTAGAAGGAGCAAATAGGTAATTATTAGTTATTGCATTGCTTTAAGAAAGGTACTGGTAAATACCAATCCATATTCATAGAAATTTCTGAGTGGCTTACAATATTTTAAAGATACCACAAGAAGTTCAAACACACTAATAATAATAATGATGATGATGATAACAACAACAACAACAACAACAACGATTTATTATTTTTACCCCGCCCTTCTGGCTGCGTTTCCCCAGCCACTCTGGGCGGCTTCCATAGAAACCGAAAATACACTAAAATATCACACATTCAAAACTTCCCTCAACAGGGCTGCCTTAAGATGTCTTCTGAATGTCAGGTAGTTGTTTATCACTTTGACATCTGATGGGAGGTTGTTCCACAGGGCGGGCGCCTCTACCAAGAAGGCCCTCTGCCTGGTTCCCTGTAGCTTTGCTTCTCGCAATGAGGGAACCGCCAGAAGGCCCTCGGCGCTGGACCTCAGTGTCCGGGCAGAACGATGGGGGTGGAGACACTCCTTCAGGTATACAGGACCGAGGCCATTTAGGGCTTTAAAGGTCAGCACCAACACTTTGAACTGTGCTCGGAAACGTACAGATTGAAATTTTTAAAGGACAATATAAACCAAGATCAAGCAGGATTCCTTCCAAACAGGCATATAAAGTCAAATATGAGAATAGTGATTGATTTATTGGAATATTTAGAATTAAGAACAAATAAAAGAATGGTGTTTATGCTAATAGATGCCAATAAGGCTTTTGAAAATTTATCAAGGGTATTCCTAAAGAAACTATTGGAACAAGCATCATTGGGTGAAAATTATTGCAGAGATATAAATGTGATTTACGAGAAGCAGCAGGCTATTCTAATAATTAATAGTGTCAAGACAGAATGCTTTCCAGTAGAGAAGGGCACCAGACAAGGATGTCCTCTCTCACCTTTACTTTTTATATTGACATTAGAAATATTGTTGTAGGAAATAATGAAAGACAAAGAGATCATAGGAATAACATTGGGGAAAGATCAGGGCCTTTGCGGATGATATTTTGTTAACAACAGAAGAACCAGAAGCAAGTATCGCTAAATCAATAAAAATAATATATGATTTTGGCAAGGTGTCTGGCTTTAAAATGAATATGGAAAAGATAAAACTTATGGTAAAAAATATGCAAGAACTAGCAAAAAGAACTTCAGGAAAAGTTTGGCTTACAGATTGTTAAGAAAACAAAACATTTGGGTAAAGATCTAACTATGAAGAATATCAATCTGTACAAAAATAAGTATGAGAAAGTTTGGAAAGGAATAGTGAAAGATTTTGAAACCTGGAGTAGATTAAAGTTATCATTATGGGGAAGAGTCTCCATAATTAAAATGAATGTCCTGCCAAAAATGCTATATTTGTTCCAAATGATACCAATTATAAATAAAGAGAATTACTTTGAAGAATGGAGGAAAGATATAATGAGATTTGTATGGCAAGGAAAAAAAACGCAGATAAAATATAAATTATTGACAGGCAAAAAGAAAGGAAAGGGGAGGATTAGCATTGCCAAATTTAAAATTATATTATGAAACGGAATGTTTAATTTGGGTAAGAGATTGGATTAGATTGGAAAAAACTAAGATACTGGTTCCTGAAAGTTTTAATAATAGAGCAATGGGAGAAACTCTGGTGAGAGGATATATGATTTACTGCCTCATACACAATTAAATAAAATTTTGTAAAGGTGTTCTATAGGTGGTATTTAACGCCAGTTAAGTTGGCAAAGATATACAAATTGAAATCCAACCTCTGATGGAGATGTGGTGGAGAAATAGGAACAACAATACATATGTGGTGGAGGTGTGAGGAAATTAAGAAATTTTGGATAGTAGTACACGAAGAACTAAAGAAGATGTTGAAAAATTGTGCTTTAATGGGACAAGATTCCCATTCTCATGGATTTGTTCTTCTTTAAGCACAAAATGGCAAGGGAGTGGCATAAGGTGATCTATCACCCATATCCAGGTAGCTGACCATTGGCCTGACTAAAGAAGCTCCTTTTTACTATGTACTACATTTCTGAGAGACAGGAGAATAAGACAGTTTGTCCTCTGTTCTCTTTTCCTCTAATTTTCCCATTCTCTTGATCTCACGTCTTTCTGGCTATCTCACCATAAGAACTATTTTTGTTGGCAGCAGCTCATTGGAAACAGATTCTGAAATGAGAGAGTGGGGGGATGGTTTTGAGTTTGGTAGTCCTGGGTGATTTTAACATCCATGCTGCCACAGCCATACAAGAGATCACTCTGGACTTCATGGAAACCATGGCCTCCATGGGGCTGTCCCTGAATAAATCTGGACCTACTCATTGCCATGGACATGCCTTAGATCTGGTGTTTACCTCTGTGGTCATGGGTGATCTGGCACTAAGTTTCAGTGGAAGAAAAGAAGTACCATGGTCAGATCACTTCCTGGGGCAACTGGACTTCACCGCAACCCTTCCTCTCAGCAGGCAAGTAGGACCAACTTGAATGGTTTGCCCCCACCACTTAATGTAGGTTTCTTTGCAGATAAAGTCACAATATATGTAGGAATATTTATGTGTAAATGAATGATGGAAGTAACACACTCTATTAGTTACTGACAAGGAAATGAGCCATCTCAGTGACTGCTCCTGGACTCCTGAGCGTTTTAATGAAAGACCATGCTGACACCATGCTGTTTTTACTGTAATTATTGGTACATTTAAAACTGATTTTTAATATAGTTTTAATTCTACTAATATTTTATTCTGGAAAAAAGTTGAGTTCCTTGACATTGTGTGAGATCAGTATTCTGTGGTCACCCCTAAATATCCCAGAAACCAAATGAAAACCCACAAACTCAGGTTTAATTAGACAGAAAGACTTCATACTCACTGAAATAGGTTCGAGAATTGTGCTCCTCTCAGCGAAACAAATAGCTTTCGGCTACATGAGGAGAGCATCAAGGCAATGGAGAGAATGGTACACCAAGAGTCTTTCATTCAGCATTTGGGCCCACCACAGACTTTTCTTGACAAAATCAGGGAGCAATGGGCCCTGAAATTGCATGTAGAAACCCAAAAACCTTTTCAGTATAGGAAGAATCTTCCCTATGCATATAACCCACAACAACTCCTTCAGGTATCCTAATTGACCTAGGGTTTCCTCAGGCATGTCTTTTTCCCTTGAGCTTTCCTAACTCCACATCTGGCTGGTCTCACCCTGAGACAGGCTGTGAATAGATGAGCAACTCTGAAAAAGGAGCACTCATGCCTAGCTTAGGCTTGTCTGGGCAGTAAGCGCCTGTTGTCAGTTCTATCCCCAAATATGGTAAGTGCATGAGACATAAAATGGAGCCATCAGTCAGAAACCCTTTTCCTCATTGCAATGTAGGCTCAATAGCCACTCACTTATGAAAAGCCTCATCATAGGCTTGCCACGTTTCCACCCCTGGTAAACCCTATAAATCAAAACTAAATATTTGCAAAGAATAGGGGCTATTTGCTACTGGTGGATGCTAATGGATGAAGGCAGGGCATCCCAGTTATCTCTGCAGACCAGGTGACTGGTCACATTCACCCCCCCCCCCACCCACCCCTGAGCCCCACAATTAATTCCAATCTGAAGTAGGCATACAGAGCAATTTCCCTTCCCCACTCAATTCCTCAATTTTTCTATGTCTGAAGTACATCCCCTTAAGGAGAAGAACTCAGCCAGATATAAAAACAGTCAGAATCTGGCCAGAGGGTGCTTTCAGTCAGCTCCAGGACTGTTTTGAAAGCACTGATTGAGAGTGTTTGAACAACAAGATCTGCACAGATACACAGACGCTGTACTTTCCTATATCAAAGTGTGCACTGATAATGTAACAACGGAGAGGTGCATTAGAGTTTATGGGAACAGCAAACCTGGATGACTGCTGAAGTAAGGATACTTTTGAAAGCTCAGGATAATGCCTTCAAGGCAGGGAGCATTGACATATACAGAGAGGCAAGAACAAAGCTCAGGAAAGGCATTAAGGCAGCAAAACAACAATATACAGTGGTACCTCGGGTTAAGAACTTAATTTGTTCTGGAGGTCTGTTCTTAACCTGAAACTGTACTTAACCTGAAGCACCACTTTAGCTAATGGGGCCTCCTGCTGCCAGTGCGCCACCACTGCACAATTTCTGTACTCATCCTGAAGCAAAGTTCTTAACCCGAGGTAATATTTCTGGGTTAGCAGAGTCTGTAACCGGAAGCATATGTAACCCGAGGTACCACTGTAAGCTTAAAGTGGAGAATTGCCTAGCTGATAACAACACGAAACAAGTGTGGCAGAGAGTGCAGCACCCAACCAACTACAAGGGCAATACGAGGAACACGGTTAAGGCTGATGATGTGTTAGCGGAGGACCTGAACGTCTTCTTTGCCCACTATGAGGTAGAAAGATCAAGTATCATGGCTTCTGCCCGCCAGCCTATAAACTCTCAGCCGCTTATTCTATATGATCATCAAGTGAAAGCTGCATTGTAGGCGGTGAATCCCAGCAAAGCGGCTGGTCCGGATGGGGTGCTAGGGAAAGTGGTAAAAAATTGCGCTGATCAACTAACAGGGGTCCTGACAAGGATTTTCAACATCTCCCTGCAGACTGCTTGTGTACCATCATGTTTGAAAGCAGCCACCATTGTCCCAGTCCCAAAGAAAACAGCAATTAACTGCCTAAATGACTACAGACCTATTGCATTAACATCTGTAATGATGAAATGCTTTGAGAGATTAGTTCTTCAACATTTTAGAATATGTTTTCCACTGGATTTTGATGAACACCAGTTCTTTCACAGGAGAAATAGGTCAACAGACAATGCCATAGCCACAGCTTTTCACCTTGCAGCGAGTCATCTGGAGAGACTGGGGAATTATGTCAGAATGCTGATAATTTATTATAGCTCAGCTATTAATACCATGCTTCTGGACAGTCTTATTAAAAAGCTGATGGACCTGGACCTTTCCTCTACCATCTGTGATTGAATTAAAGACTTTCTGAGGGATCGCACACAAATAGTGAGGATTGGGCCTGTTACATCTACCTCTCTGAAGGTCAGCACTGGCATCCCACAGGGATGAGTGCTGAGTCCCTACCTGTACTTGTTGCATACATATGACTGAATTTCTTCTGATCGATCCACTGCAATTATTAAGTTTGCAGATGATATCATCATAATGGGTCTAATTACAGGTTGAGATGAATCAGAGTATAGGGAGGAGGTTCGAAAAGTCTCCACATGGTACCTAGACTAGAGAACAACTTGCACCTAAATATCAGCAAGACAAAGGAGATGCTGTTGGACTTTCAGAGGAAGAGAGAGAGGAACTAGCTCCGTTGTATATCAGGGATGTGTGTGTGGAGAGAGTCCTTTAAAGGAGGAATTCCTTTAAATTCCTGGGAGTTCACCTTAGTGAAGACCGCACTTGGAAAATCAATACAACCCAGGTGGTTAGGAAGGCCCAACAGAGACTCAATTTCCTCAGGGTCTTGCGAAAGAACAATGTCAAACAAAAATTGATGATCTCCTTCTACCTGGCCACAATACAAAGTGTCCTTTCATAATGTATAACTGTGTCCTTTCACAAAGTGTCCTTTCATAATGTATAACTGTGTGGTACGCTGGTTTGACAGCTGCGGAAGTCCCTACAGAGGGTGGCGAATACAACTAGATGACATCGCAGGCGACCGCTGCGTCAGGAGAGTGAGGAAAATTCTTGGGGATGACTCACGTCCTGGCCATCACTTCTTTAATCTCCTACCTTCGGGCAGGAAATACAGAAATATAGTCAGCCGCACCAACAGGTTAAAGAACAGCTTTTATCCATGGGCTGTTGGGCTGATGAATGGAAAAAAATAGTGGTGTAATTGACTTCTGACAAGCACACAGAGCGCGAACAAGTCTGAGTGTATGTGTGTGTGGGGAGGGGGCTCGTATAATTTCACTATTTAGGGAAGTTTTTAATATTTAATGCTGTATTGTTTTTAACACTTGATTGGAAGCCGCCCAGAGTGGCTGGGGAAACAATTATTATTATTATTATTATTATTATTATTATTATTATTATTATTATTATTATTATTATTATTACAGTCTGCCCACCAAGGTGGCCAACAAGATGCCAGATCCGTCTGTATAAGGGGGATCCTGAGGCAGCCTCAGTCACCATAGGAGGGGAGAAAGGACATTGGGCCAAACTCCAACCCTGACAAGCCCATGACAATTGAGGGTGCCACCCTGCACAATCCCTTAGCAGGGAAGAAAATGCCTCACTATCAGCAGCCATGACTGACTCCTGTGTGACTTCCACAGCTGGCCCTTCCTTTGAAGCAAAACCTGTACCTGCCTCCAAGGCATCCAGACATGCTAAAATTAAATCAACAACCCCCTGGTTAGGCTTTTCTATTCCTGCTGCTGCCAGCTGGGGGGCACTTCCCACTGCTGTTGCCAACGTGGAAGCTGCAGCTGTGACAGATGTTGATTTCTGCCTTTCCAAGGCATCAAGGCACATCAATATAGCCCTCCAGTATGGCTCTTCCTCCTCCTCAGAGGGGGTCGTCAGGGTTGGCTGTGCCTGCTTCTTCTGGGGTGCAGGAGCTTTTTGTTGGCCTTATGGACTCCTCTACCCCTGCTTTTACCTGGAGCCATGCTCAGAAACTGCACCCTTCTTCTAACAAGAATCCTCAAGCTGGAGAAGAATTTGCAAATATAAAAGATTCCCCTCTGCCTCAGTCACTACGAAACAGAAGCACACTTGCAAAATGAACCCTCAGGAGCCAACCACTAAACGATACTTAACATGAGCTTCCTGGTTGAGTGGGGAGTTTTGAATCTGATCTCTCTCTACTCCTGGGCTTAGGACACAAACCCATTATACAACACTAAAGGTAAAGGTAAAGGTACCCCTGCCCGTACGGGCCAGTCTTGACAGACTCTGGGGTTGTGCTCCCATCTCACTCAAGAGGCCGGGGGCCAGCGCTGTCCGCAGACACTTCCGGGTCACGTGGCCAGCGTGACAAGCTGCATCTGGGGAGCCAGCGCAGCACACGGAACGCCATTTACCTTCCCGCTGGTAAGCGGTCCCTATTTATCTACTTGCACCCGGGGGTGCTTTCGAACTGCTAGGTTGGCAGGCGCTGGGACCGAGCAGCCGGAGCGCACCCCGCCGCGGGGATTCGAACCGCCGACCTTTCGATCGGCAAGCCCTAGGCGCTGAGGCTTTTACCCACAGCGCCACCCGCGTCCTATTTTATACAACACTACTTATCGATAAATATCAAAACTGTTGTCTAGCCTCAGCAAAAATGGGTGAGGAGGACCTGAAGAAATCCCTTTCAACCATCCCTGTACCACTCCTCAAGCCCAGGCTTCAAAACAGCAGGGATGATATTCCAACCTCCAGCCCCTGCTAACTGCCTAAATCCCCTGTCTGTACTAAAATGATTTTTTGCCAGTCTTTAAATGTCCTGACCCAGCCTCTAGAATCTAAGAGTTGCTGACTTAGCTCATCACATATTGCCAGAAACTTTAGAACTCCTAAGATCTATCACAAAAGGATGCCTGTATGTGAAACTGTGTTCTCATTATAGGCCCTAACTATTGCAGGCACATTCTGATCACTCTCAAAAAATAAAAAAATTAATTTGTGCTTATGATAATTTGTGCTTAGCTAATTTAGCTAAGTTTGGGGGTGCAGTGGGGGCGTCACGCCCCAGTTGTCATCCTTGGGGGGGGTGACATTGTCCTGCTGGGATGCTCACTGTGGGCAGCGCCCCCCTGGGATACTCGCCCCGCCCCCACAGGCAGCTAGCCCCACCCCCAGGTGCACAGCCAGAGCAGGGTGCCGGAGCAGCTAGCTCCACCTCTGTCACCACCATCTTGAAATCAAAATCACATGACAAGATGCCTGGCTGCACCATCTTCTAGGGAGATCCTGATTGTCCCCCCAACCCCAGTACTTTTGTTCATTAACAGGCAGAAGGTCAACATGTACTCCCCTAGGCTGCTGTTTAAAATCCTGCTATTTTCTACCCTTGTTTCTTTGTGGACGACTCACTGTGTGAAGCTTACCCAGCAGTGCTACTTGGAGGGCAACACCATATTGTGCTCTGCCATTACAGCTGCTGGACACTGCAACCTTCATCTTCCGCCTCCTTCATCTTCTGCCTCCATGCATGCACCCTGGCCTCAGCATGGCTTGCGCTGTACAAGCATCCTTAGTGGGGTGAGCCTCAACCACTGGTTCTTTGCATCATGAGGCAACTGTAATGGCCCCTTTGCCTCACTGCTGCTGCTGCTGTATCTCTCCATTGTTCTCACCAACCGCTCAGAGGCAGAATGTTCCACAGAATGATATTGTAACCAAGCAGCACTATCATCGTCAGGAAGCCAGACTGCAATGGTGTCAACCCTCAAGATGCCAGAAGTGCATTCTGGCGTTCCGACAGGGAAAACATCCACCCTGCCTTCACCTGTTTTTCCTCCTCTCCCCACTTTAATGCTCTCTTGCACACAGTCAACTCCCATTTCCAGGTTTCCTTCTCTCTGCTATACTGCAGTCTGCTTTGTGCACATACCTTACATTGATATGTTATTCCACTTATTTCAAATCCTAAGAGGAATCCTGTCAGTTAGTTCTTCACTTAAAGGTAAAGGTACCCCTGCCCGTACGGGCCAGTCGTGTCCGACTCTGGGGTTGCACGCCCATCTCGCTTAAGAGGCCGGGGGCCAGCGCTGTCCAGAGACACTTCCGGGTCACGTGGCTGGCGTGACGAAGCTGCTCTGGCGAGCCTGCACCAGCGCAGCACACGGAAACCATCTATACCATCTATATCTATCTACATATCTATATATCTATATATCTATACCTTCCCGCTATAAAGCGGTACCTATTTATCTACTTGCACTTAAGGGTGCTTTCGAACTGCTAGGTGGGCAGGACCTTGGACCGAATGACGGGAGCTCACCCCGCCGCGGGGATTCGAACCGCCGACCATGCGACCGGCACGCCCTAGGCGCTGAGGTTTTACCCACAGCGCCACCCGCGTCCTTAGTTCTTCAGTTAGAGAAGGCTAAGTCCAGTTTATTGAAATTCTTTGCCTCCGTTTAATTAAATATTTCTTATAAATTACTACATTGAAGCTGGAATTTCATGTTGAAGACAACACATTGTTCCACGAGGCAAATACAGTGCACAAATGTCCTATAGAATATTTGAGGGCTCAACGTCATTTGTCTTTTTCACATGAGACAGCACAGGAATGGAAGAAAGACATTTGGATACAGCAGAAAAAATCGGACAAATAAGGTGAAAGAAGAAGAGCTTGTTTGAAACAACAGCAGTACTCCATGAAATATCACGAATTGCCCTGCCAGTCTATCCCCACCTCAGTTTCACCACAATGCCCATGGGCATTGCAGATGCTGTCAATCAGGTACAAAGTTGGAACATCACATTCACATATATTTATCTTTCTAGTGATCTTGTGATGCTGGAACCTGTTTACATTCTGGTATCCCATCAATTCTACATTTAGTTTCCAGAGCTTAACTATGAAAAAGCACCTTGCTCCATCTGTCCTGAATCTTCCAACATTCAATTAAGTTCTATTGTTATCAGAGAGGGAACAAAAACTTTTCTCTGTCCATTTTGTCCAGCCATGCATAATCTTATACACCTCTCACATCTGTTTTTTGCTTCTCTAAACTAAAATGCCCCAAATTTCATAAATTTCCTGGGGGGGGGGGGGGGTAATTCCATTCCCTTCAGCATCTTGATTCCTCTTTTCTGAAAATTTTCTGAATATATAATACCTTTTTAGTGGTGAGGTGACCATACTCATTATTGCAAGTATGGTCTCAGAATATATTTCTATAGAGGTGTCACTGATATGGGCAGTTTTATATTGTATTACTTTTCTAGTGAGCTTAGGTGTGGAATTTGCCTTTTTCACAACTGCTGTACGCTAAGCTGGCATCTTTATTGATTTCTATCTGCTATGACCTCAAGACTCTGTTCCTGGTCAAAAACTGCCAATTCAGATTCCATGCGTATAGATCTGAAGCTTTAAAAATTACACTTTTCAAAGGTAAGAGAGAGAGAGATTTTTTAAAAAATGAGTGACTAAACAACTGCCTTCTTTGAAACTGCTGGAACCACTTCTTCATTTTGTGAAACATCACATTCCTTCTGGGGGCCACAGCATTCTTTTTAAGCCTCATTTTTCAATTATCTTTTTTGAAAATGCCAACAATCATTAAATATCATTTATGATTAAAATACAGCAAATTAATATTCATTTCTTGTAGAAAGGGGCACCTAAACCTCCAGTGGTCAACATTTGGATTTTAAAAGGCAACAGAGAGGTGATTAGGGGTGACTTGATCCTCTTTTTATTTTTAATTATATTTTATTAGTTTTCCAAAAATAACAAAGACTAAACAATTACAATACATGTTCATAATTAAACAAAGCAAGAAAAGAATTGACTTCCCCCTAGTCCCTTTCCTGCTTCCATTGTTTATCATCATAACGCATGTCCATTTTAAATTGAAAAATTATTGAAAATTACTCATTCTCCCTTCATAGTATCATTACAAGTAGTTCTAGAAGCCGGCTAATGTATTAACCTGTGTACATTGCTTCTGTATATATGCAATAAAGTCCTTCCAATCTTCCTTAAATTTGTAATGGTCTCTTCCTCTTAGTTTCAATGTCAATTTTGCCATCTCAGCATATTCCATTAGTTTAACTTGTCAATCTTTTCCAGGTGGGACCCCTTCTTCTTTCCAATGTTGTGCTGGTAGTATTCATGCGGCTGTAGTTGCAGACTTAAATATGTGCTGGTATAACTGCTCCTGTAATACCTAGTTGGAAGGTTTTTTAACAAAAGTTATTTTAAACATCTTCTTCATTTCACTGTAAATCATTTCCTAATATTTCTTTACAATTTTGTAATCCCACCACATATGGGAAAATGTCCCTTCTGCTAATTCACATTTCCAACATATACTTTCTTTATTTTTGTACATTTTTGCTAATTTTACTGGAGTTAGATACCATCTATCTATAATTTTCATATAATTTTCTTTCATCACTACACATGCCGTAAATTTTATCTCATTCTTCCCTAGTTTTTTCCCATTCCTCCATCTGTATATTGTATCCCACATCTTGTGCCCATTTAAACATGATTGATTTAACCTCTTCATCTTTTGTTTCCCATTCTAGCAACAGATTGTACATTTTCAATATTAATTTCCTATCACTTTCTACTATTTCTCTCTGAAAAGTTGAAATTTCATACTGAAATCCTTTCTTTTTATCATTCTTAAATGTTTCATTTAACTGAAAATATTGCAGCCACTTTGTTACTTTCTCCCTAATTTCATTAAATTCTTTTAATTTTAATTGGTTTCCTATTTCTGTTAACAACTTTCTATACGTAGCCATATTTATTTTTTTCACTGATATTGCCTATGTAGGATAGTCACCATGGTGTTTTTTGTTCCAGTAATCCTTTATACTTTCTCCAAACTTTAAATATCACTTTCCTTATTATATTATTTTGAAAGCCTTGATGAATTCTTGCCTTTTCATACCATAAGTAAGTATGCCAACTCAATCTATTATCACACCCATCCAGATTTAATAAATCTGTATTTTTAAAAATTTGATCCATTCTCGAATTCAACAAATACATAAGGCTTCATAATAGCGTTTCAGATCTGGCAGTGAAAAGCCTCCTCTTTCTTTAATAGCTGTTAATAATTTGTATTTTATTCTTGGCTTCTTCCCCTGCCAAATAAATTTTGTAACATCTTTTCGCCTGTCTTCAAAGCAGGGGTCAGCAAACCTGTTCAGCAGGGGGCCATTTGTCAACCTGGGAGGAATCCTGCTTGATCTTGGTGGATTATATCTAACAATAGACCTTTCATTCTCTTTGCTAAAATATTAGCAAATATTTTACAATCACAGTTTAGTAATGAAATTGGTCTATAATTTTCAACTTCTAATCTATCTGCCTCTTGCTTTGGGATTAAAGTAATGTATGCCTCTTCCCAGGTCTTTGGTGTCTTCCCTGTTGCTAATATTCCATTCATTACATTTTGTAATGGTTGGATTAGCCAGTTTTGTATTTTTTTAAATAATATTTTGCCGTTAGACCATCCAGGCCTTGGGCTTTAATTGTTTAATGGCTTCTAGAATTTCCTGATTACTAATTACAGTGTTTAATACATTTAATTTTTCATTTAGAATTTTTGGCAGTTTATTTTGTTGTAAATTTATTTCAATATCTATTTTATTTTCTGGGCCTTTGGGGTATAAATCTGTAAAATATTTAACAAATTGATTCCTGACCTCTTTCAGATTATCTTTTATCATTTGCTTTTATCTCATGAATCAAATTATTTCCTTTTATTTAATTGCCATGCTAAAAGTTTCCCTGGCTTATTTGCGTACTCAAAATTCTTTCGCTTTAATATTTTAATTTTTCACTTTACTTCTTGATTGATTATCATTGAGTATTCTGATTGCAATATATTAATTGTCTGTTTAATAGTCTCCTTTTGTGATTTTTTACTCTTTTTCTTGTTTCATCCAGAATTGCTTTTTTGCTTTTTTCTTCTGATCTCTAAGTTTCTTTTGATATGCATTTTGGCTAATAAAGAAGCTTCTAATTACTGCTTTACTGGCATACCATACTATATTGTCTTCTGTCCCTTTATGACTATTTAATTCAAAATAATCTTTTAAGATTTTTTCTGCCTTCTTAGTTATTTCCTGATTGTTTAATAAGTCTTTGTTTAACCTCCAGCTTCTCAAGGTATTACCTTCTCCATTTATCTGTATAAGAACTGGGTTGTGGTCAGAAAGGCTCCTTGGTAGTATATCTGCTGACTTTACCATTAAGGTAATTTCCTTAGATATCCACACAGCACCGATCAGGTTGCTTGATTGGTGTACTTCTGATAGGAAAGTGAATTCTCTAATGAGTGCTTACATCTCCAAGCATCAATTAAATTCATATTTTCATTCATTGCAAAGAAGGTTAGTGGTAATTTCCCTTCTTTTGATTCTGATTTCCTTATTGTTCTATCCATTTCCAGTGAGAATACGCCATTCATGTCTCCTAGCATAATAATCTTTTGATCCATATATTCCATTAATTTATTTTCCAGGTCTTTAAAAAATTTAACCTTCTTTTCATTAGGAGCGTGAATTCCTATAATGATAGCTTCTTGCCCCTGTATTGTAATTTGTGTCACTATTACTCTTCCCAATTCATCTTTAAATAGCAATTGTGGTTGAAATTTGGACCTAATATACAAAACTACTCCTTGTTTCTTAGTGCTATCTGAAGACACAAATTCCAAACTCATTCTTTTATTTATCAATAATCTTCTATGTCTGGATCATAGACATAGAAGATTATTGAATTAAACAATCTAATTCTAATTGATGTAAAAGATTGAGGAGGCTTTCCCCTAACTGATCTGAAATTATACTACAAGGCAGTCTGCTTCACCTGGCTAAAGGAGTGGTGTACACTGCAAGACCTGGATCTTTTAGAGTTGGGTGGCATTGACAGTCAATGAGGATGGCATGCTTTTGGGAAAACTAAAGTCCATAGAAACTTTTAGAACCATATTATTAGGAAATCATTAATTATGGTTTGGGAGAAATATAAAAATTTGCTTGAACCCAAAGTACCCTGGTGGATCTCCCCAATAGAGGCTTGTGCGGTTAAGAGGGGGAAAACTCAGGGAACCAGGCCAATATATAAAGCACTCCTAAAGGAAGAAAATAACCAACTGAAATGAAAAAGTTTCAAGGAAATAAGAGAGTGCGTATCTGATTGGCTTCAATGCCACCAAATATTTGAGACATTTAAAGCTGAGAAACTGAAGGGTTTCTCCACGGAGACTTCCAGATTTGATGTGGTGAACTCAAAGATTAAAACACTTTCTAAAGTGTAGCGACTCATCCTTGACTGGGAAGTCAAGGAGGAGGAGGTCACAGTGGCTATGGTTAAGTGGTCACAAGGTTTTGGGAACACAATAACTATGAAGCCATGGGAAAACCTGTGGAAAACAAACTGGAAATTCACAGCTTGTTACTCTCTGAGAGAGAACTGTCTTAAAATGCAAATTCGGTGGTATCTAAATCCATGTAAACTGTCTAAGATGTATAAAAGTGTCCCAAGTAATTGTTGGAGGTGCAAAGAAAAGCCAGCTACTCTATTCCACATGTGGTGGCAGTGTAAAGAAATTAAGGTGTTCTGGGAGGATACCCACATAGAATTGGAAAAAAAAATGTTTAAAATATCCTTTAATTAAAAAACCAGAAGCTTACCGTTTGGAAATCATAGATTTGGATATTCCCAAGAAGGTAAGAGAGATCTTTTTATACACCATGGTTGCAGCAAGAGTTTTCATTGTGGTACATTGGAAGAATGACAAAGTACCGTCGAGATTAGAATGGATTCAAAAAATGGCTGAATATGTGGAACTAGATAGCTTGTCAGAAAAAACAAAAAACAAACCCAAGCAGGTATTTGTTTCAAAATGGGAAGTGTTTAAAAACTATTTGAAAAATAACAATCGTAGTTTAAGGTCAGTTGCAGCGTTCGAATAATTCCAGCAGTAGTTTCCAGTATGATGTAAAAGAAAATATAGATCAAAGACTATTAAACTTTAATAAAACTTGATATGCTATGGCAGTGAACAAATAGAGTAATGAGAAATTGATGTAAAGAGTAGACGGGAAGTCTGGTTGATAGAAAAAGACCATTATTATTTCAAGATTTGGAGACTACTAGTTGATGTATCGAGTCTTTTCTTTTCTTTTGTGGTGATGGATATTTCTTTTCTTTTTCTGTTTGATGGGTAAAAATGAATAAAAACAATAATAAAGTAATAATAATCTTCTATGTCTTTTAGCAATATGTGTTTATTGTAAACAAATTAAATCTAAATATTGTTTCATCAAAATATGTGCAATTTTATTCTTTTAACTTTACTATTCAATCGATTTACATTCCAACTTAATATTATCATACTGAGAGCTGGACCATAAAGAAGGCTGATCGCTGAAGAATTGATGCTTTTGAATTATGGTGATGGAGAATACTCTTGAGAGTCCCATGGACCGCAAGAAGATCAAACCTATCCATTCTTAAGGAAATCAGCCCTGAGTGCTCACTGGAAAAGACAGATCGTGAAGCAGAGACTCCAATACTTTGGCTACCTCATGAGAAGAAAAGACTACCTGGAAAAGACCATGATGTTGGGAAAGATGGAGGGCACAAGGAGAAGGGGACAACAAAGGACGAGATGGTTGGACAGTGTTCTCGAAGCTACCAGCATGAGTTTGACCAAACTGCGGGAGGCAGTGGAAGACAGGAGTGCCTGGCGTGTTCTGGTCCATGGGGTCACAAAGAGTCGGACATGACTAAACAACTAAACAACAACACCAGGCATATTGATTGTGTTTTGAAGTCTTGCCTTGTCTTTTTTACCTTTCTTTTTCTTCCTATTTTTATCTTCCTCCTCCTCCTGTCTACACTGCCATCAGATTGCTATGGGTCCTGTCCTCCTACTGCACCCTCCAAAGCGGGGCCTGTTCCTCCCAAGTCTTTATAATATTTCCTCCAAAAAATTTCAGCCTCCATTGCATCCCTGATTCTATGTTTTTTTCTCTTTATAAGTAAAAGAGATACCTTCTTGGTACTCCCAGTGGTACCTACTGTCAATTCTTCTGAGAGTATCTGCAAGATCCTAGTTTTCTGGGCTTCTTGTAAAATTCAGGGATTTCTGCACTTAAAATACAGCAGTTTTGTGTGTTTCCTATAATGACTTTTGTACTTGAACAGGAGAAAATGCTCAAGCAGTGGATAGCTATTGTAGGAGAGCACTGTTGTGCTCATGCCTTGTTTTCTCGGCTTCTCATGAGTAAATTGTTAGGCACTCTGACACCAGAATGCTGAACTAGAGGGGTCTTGGGTGTGATCCAGCAGTGATCCTCTTATGCTCCTGACTCCCTCTCTCTCTCCTGAGTTCTGCCAAACACTAGTAATCTGCCCTAGTTGCTTAGTGCTGTGTGACAAATCTCCCAAAAAGCATCTACAAATGCCTACTGTTGGCTGCATTTTAGAGCTTTCATTAATGTTTCCCTCTTGATAAATTGGAAGGGAAGCGTTTGTGTGTGTGTGTGTGTGTGTGTGTGTGTGTGTGTGTGTGTGTGTGTTTGAACTTCTTGTGGTATCTTTAAAATATTGTAAGCCACTCAGAAATTTCTATGAATATGGATTGGTATTTACCAGTACCTTTCTTAAAGCAATGCAATAACTAATAATTACCTATTTGCTCCTTCTAAAAGCAATTCCCTTTGCCACCAATTTTGCCAAATACTCTTAATTTGATGAATAAAGGCACAGCACACAGTTTTCATTTGCAACACCAATTTATTTTAAGGGGAATTTAATACCTATAACATATTATCATGAAAAAGAGTCCCAAAGCTAGACATTACTACTTCAGATTCTCTATCGCCTAAACCCATTTACCCACCACTATAAGCCAAATAGAGGACTCAGGAGTCCTTTGAATGGCAGTCGCTCAATATTCCCACCACCAGGAAAGCAACCTCCACTTCCACAGCTGCAAGAAACAGTGGGGTCAAAAAGAAAGAAGATGTAGTTCCCCTCTAACTACCCCTCAATGTTGAGCTGCTCCGGAACGCACACTTTCACAGCATCTTGCTTGGGTTATAGTGCCTGAAAAGGCATCAATATGCGTTGACATTTTGGCCATTTCACAAAAAGATGGAGTTGCACAGGCTCTGACAACCTCATTGGGAACTTCACTGTCATCTAGTAAAGAAAAAGAGAAACAGTCACATGAGTGTCTGGATAATAAAGGATGTGTGTGTAGAAGAGAGAGAACAGAAGCATTTTAATTTTTCTGAACTGCATTACATAAGTATAGAAAGCATCACAGAATTGCATCATGAGGTGAATATGAAACAGATGTTGATTTTTTTCTTATGCAGCAGGGGCCCAATCTGTATCAATATTGTTTTGCAGATCAGGATTCCATGGCTGCTTCTTTTAAAAGGCTAGTAAAAACACTCCTTTAAAAGATAGTTTTACATGCAATTTTAGCTCCATTATGTTTATAGGAAGAAGAAAACTTGCCTCCACAAATACAAACACCGCCTATCTTCTGCCAGGAAGTCAAAAACATAGAGAAACAACTAGCCCCCCACCCTGTCTCTTCTCTCCCACTCATTGGATGGCAATGCTACTTACCACGAACAAGAACAAACTCAAGGCACCGAGTCTCATCTCCATAACACCTGATGGGCTTTGGACGCTCAGAAACTACTGGGCCAGAAGGACCAAGGATTGGACATGTCAGACCATTTAACCGACGATGTGGATCTGCAAAAAACACCACTAAAGTCAACTGAGAATGATTCCTAGGCCTCAGTGCTCTAGTCCTGTAAAAGTGTTGCAGCATCTTTACTGCATTCTGTTTCCAGAATTAGTGATGTGATGATGTAGATCTAGCCATCATCCCTAATAACAGAGAGAGAGGTGCTGGCAGGAGGGCTATCAAAAGGGAGCACTTTTAGTTGCTGTTATGCAAAGAAATGCCAGAGAGACTCCACCCACTCTGTTACTAAATTTGTATTGTGTTTCATAGATGGACCTGAGATGAATAGGCAAGTAGGAGTATTTTTAAGGGGGCCAGCTATGGACTTCATTCTTGGCCTGTCACTTAGACTAATTTGCAACTGCTATTTTTTGTGTGCATTGCATATTATGTACCGTGTTCCATCATGGGTTATGTATTCTTACTGTGAAAGAATAATTTATGCATATAATATTGTTAACATATGTTATTTACTTCGTTGTTAGGTTGCATATTGTTTAGTGATTAAGGCTAATATAAAGTTCTGAATCAATAAATGACAGAATGAAGCAAGCCTAGGTGTTTGTTTCTATATGAAATAATATCTTAATACTAAAACAGTGGTGTGTGGGTGGGTGTATACTGTATATATGAGAAAATGAGAAACTAAACTTAACTAAAATTCACCTTCGAACAAAACAACACTATAGTGTAATAAAGCAATAAAATGTCAAAAAAACAAAAACATATCAGCACATCTTGAAGTATATTTCAATTCAAGGACCCCTCCTGTTTTCAGTGATCCTCTTGCCAAGGCATCTCCCAACTCACAAAATAATATGCACCACATTCAAATTCTGCTGCTCATCTTCACAAATATTAAGTACCGGTATCTGCTTCCCATTCCATATTACTCATCCCATTCTACTCCACAATTGCAAACAACACATCATCCATCCACTCACTCACTCCACAATCTCTCACTCAATCACCAAACAATGACTGCCAGTCACTCCTTCCACTCAACAGAATGTACTGCAGAAACCAAGGAGATAAAGAAACTGTTCACTCACTGAGCCATCTAAAATAACAATACAAATAGCCACAGATGTTCCTGGAAGCAATCTGGCTCCCTCCCATGTTGCTGTTTCCCACTCCAGACTCTCACCTGAGGATAGGTGGAGCTATGCAGATCTGGTCCCTGGTACTTCTTCCAAGGAATATCCTCAAACAATTCAACCCGTGTAAGATGCAAATAAAGAGAGGGCACTCTCATCAAAGTCCCAACTCTCATTCACTCTGCAGTGTGCCTTTTGCAGTTCTCTAGCTGGAAGGCCTCCAGCAGCAACAGCTGCTTTTACTTACTACTTCTGCAGTTCTGCTCAAGCAAGATGACTTCTAAGTCCAACAAGGCTTTCCGGGAGCAAAGACATGCGGTCTCATATCTCTCCCCCCATCCCTCTATTTACATATTTGAGACACAGATGGTGATGCTGATTCTAAGCATTTCCCATAAAAACTAGGGAAACGAATCTCGGACTGGAACAGTATTGTTTGCCTAAGGGCAACAAGGAAGAAAGCGGAAACCTCCATGCTATTTATGCTCTGAGATATATGCAGATATATGCACTTACGTGTAATGCTTTTCTCGTTGCAAAAATGCGTTTGACAGCACTTTGTGAAACTCCTCAT
Source organism: Podarcis muralis (assembly GCF_964188315.1). Classification (NCBI taxonomy): domain Eukaryota; kingdom Metazoa; phylum Chordata; class Lepidosauria; order Squamata; family Lacertidae; genus Podarcis; species Podarcis muralis. The sequence goes on along the minus strand of NC_135661.1, from coordinate 79,083,859 downwards.
GTATTGACCTTGTTCTGTAGTGAAGCTGTAATTTGAGGGGCAATTTTTAACACATCCCAATTTTTTTTGGATGTTTTCAGAGCGATCTGTGAGAGAAAATAGGAAGCAAAGGCTAGATCAGCAACAAATCCGTTTCTCTGTGTACTCAAATTTATATAATGCTTCTAGGTGATTTAAGAGAAGAGCCTGGCAAGCACTAAATGTAGCAAGCTTATCTTTAAAGTAGTTTCTTCAAGAATCACTTTATAAATATGGCATAAGTTCTTCTGCAAAACTATGTGACTATACCAGAATAGTTACTTTAAAAAAATGTGCTTTAGTGGGACAAGATTCCAATGTCCATGGACTTGTTCTTCTGCACACACAAAATGGCACCCATATCCAGCTAGCGTATCCAGTGGCCTAACTCAAGAAGCTGCTTTTTACTATGTACTACATTTCTGAGAGACAGGAGAATAAGACGGTTTTCCCACTCTCTTGATCTCACTTCTTTCTGGCTATGTCACAATAAGAACCATTTTTGTATGCAGCCTTCTATGGGGAAATGGAGTTATGATTCTGTTTATTTTTCCAATAGGAAAAGGATTTCTGTGGCTTCAGTTGCTGTTGGCAGCAGCTCCTTGGAGACAGGTTCTGAAAGGAGAGAGTTGGGAGATGGTTTTGAGCTTGGTAGTCCTGCGTGATTTTAATATGCATGCTGGGCCACCTCAGTGGCTGCTCCTGGACTCCTGAAGTCCCTCCCTAGAGAAGAGAGATTTAGCCCATCCTTGCTGTGCTTTTGCCAACAGCTGAAGACAGTCTTGTCCAGACAGGATTTGGGGGAATGACTGTTTTAATGAAAGGGCTGAGACCATGCTGTTTTTACTGTAATTATTGGTACATTTTAAACAGATTTTTTATATAGTTTTTATTCTACTAAAATTTTATTCTGGGGGAAAGTGGAGTTCCTTGACATTGTGTGAGATCATATTCTGTGGTCACCCCTAAATACCCCAGAGATCAAATGAAAACCCACAAACTCAGGTTTAATCAGACAGAAAGGCTTCATACTCACTGAAATTGGTTGCATTCACCTGTGCAAAGCAACTGCCTCCTGTGATATTACATGATTGAAGTGCAGAACCAATTGATCTCACTTTAGCACAAAATAGTATTCCCACTGCTGAGAGTAAAGAAAAAGAAATGTTCAATGCCACATACATGAGTTCTTCCATCTTGGAGAAATGGAATCTGTATTTTCAGTTGGATAAAATCTTATTGGTCTCAGGATCTATGTATAGTGGTGCATTGGAAGCTGTATGCACACCGACACACAACTTCCCTCTATCTCTGCAAAATGAACACTCATGGCAGGCTTAGTCTTGCCTAGACAGTAAGTGCCTGTTGTCAGTTCTATCTATATGGTAAGTGCATGACACATAAAATGGAGCCATCGGTCAGACAACTTTTTCTCCCATTGCAATGTAGGCTCAATAGCCGCACACTTACGAAAAGCTTCATCATAGGCTTGCCATGTCCCCACCCCTGGTCAACTCTATAAATCAAAACTAATATTTCCAAAGAACAGGGCTGACTGGCCACTGGTGGATGCTAATGGATGAAGGGAGGACATCTCAGTTATCTCTGCAGACCATGTGATTGGTCACATTCACCCCCAACCTCCATACCTGATTAAAGTCTGCCCACCAAGGTGGCCAACAAGATTCCAGATAGCCCTATATAAGGGGGGATCCTGAGGAAGCCTCAGCCACCACTGGAGGGGACAAAGGCAATTGGGCCAAACTCCAACCCTGAGAACCCCATTGGCAATTGGCGGTGCCCCCCTGCCCAATCCCTTAGCAGGGAAGAAAATGCCTCACCTGTAGCAGTATCAGCAGCCATGACCGACTCCTGTGTGACTTCCACAGCTGGCCCTTCCTCTGAAGCAAAACCGGTACCTGCCTCCAAGGCATCCAGGCATGCTAAAATTAAATCAACAACACCCTGGTTAGGCTTTTCTATTCCTGCTACTGAAAGCTGTGGGGCACTTCCCATTGCTGTTGCCAACGTGGAAGCTGCAGCTGTGACACATGTTGATTTCTGCCTTTCCAAGGCCTCAAGGCACATCAATATAGCCCTCCAGTCTGGCTCTTCCTCCTCCTCAGAGGGGGTTGTCAGGGTTGGCTGTGCCTGCTTCTTCTGGGGTGCAGGAGCTTTTGGTTGGCCTTATGGCCTCCTCTACCCTTGCTTTTACCTGGAGCCATGCTCAGAAAATTCACCCTTCTCCCAATAAGAATCCTCAAGTTGGAGAAGAATTCGCAAATATAAAAGATTCCCCTCTGCCTCAGTCACTATGAGACAGAAGCACACTTGCAAAATGAACCCTTAAGAGCCAACCACTAACCGATACTTAACATGAGCTTCCTGGTTGAGTGGGGAGTTTTGAATCTGATCTTTCTCTACTCCTGGGCTTAGGACACAAACCATTATACAACACTACTTATCGATAAATATCAAAACTGTTGCCTAGCCACAGCAAAAATGGGCGAGGAGGTCCTGAAGAAACCCCTTTCAGCCAACTCTATACCACTCCTCAAGCCCAGGCTTCAGAACAACAGGGGCGATATTCCAACCCCCAGCCCCTGCTAACTACCTAAATCCCCCAGTCCGTACTAAAATGATTTTTCCCCCCAGTATTTGCCAGCCTCTAGAATCTAAGAGTTGCTGACTTAGCTCATCACATTTTGCCAGAAAGTTTAGAACTCCTAAGATCAATCACCAAAGGATTCCTGGATGCCGACTTCGCTATTAAAATATGATATCCATAAAGGCATCCTTTAAAGGAGATGTGAAACTGGGTTCTCACTATAGGCCCTAAGCGCTGCAGGCACATTCTGATCACCCTCAAAAATATAAAACTGTTTAATTTGTGCTAATGATAATTTGTACTTTTATTTAGCTAAGTTTTTTATAATGTTATGATGGACTACACATCTTAGAATCCAATGGAAGGTGTTTCCTAAGTACTTGAAACTTTTTACTTTTTTGATTTCTCGATCACCAATGCACCATTTAAAGGAATGAAGTCTGAATAAACCAGAGGCAGGGGGTGATGTCTATATGTGAAAATACACCCAAAGCCAACCTCATGAATCAAAAGAACATTCTGTCAGACCCTCTTCCATGCGTTTCTGGTCTCCTCCTACCCTCCAAAATTTAGAGTCCATTTTCCCATGGTGCCAATATTTTGAGCTTTCTTTATCCCTCATAGAGCCAATATCAGTTTGCATTGCCTATCCTACTGCACATCCCCTCCCAGATTTGAAAAAGTAATAATAAAAAATTTCAATATTTCAGCTTCCAACTCACCTAGAGAAAGGATGGCCAAGAGGAGACAAGTACTCAGGAAAATTTTCATAGTGCTGGAGAGATCAAAAGCTGAGAAGCATTCAGAAGAAACAAGCAGGTAACTGATGGAGGAAGAAGCTGACTTGGAGGGATTTATAGGCCAAGAAGAAGGTTGACGTGGAAAGAACTGATCCAGTGAGGGGGTGGGAAATGATGAAGGCACAGATTGCATGCCTTCCCAGACAGCCTGTAATTTTATCATGGTTGTTTGAAACAACAGATGAGCTCCATGAAAGTTCACAAATTGCCCTTCCAGTCTATCCCCACCTCAGTTGCACCACAATGCCCATGGGGCCAAGATGCTGTTGATCAGGTACAAAGCTGGTACATCACATTCACATATATTTATCTTTCCAGTGATCTTCTAATGCTGGAACCTGTTTACACTCTGATATGTAGCCAATTCTACATTTAGTTTCCAGAACATAATTATGAAAGAGCATTCTGTCCTGAATCTTCCAACATTCAATTAAGTTCCATTGTTATCAGAGAGGGAACAAAAACTTTTTCTTTATCCATTTTGTCCAGCCATGAAGAATCTTATACACCTCTCGCATCTCTCTTTCTTGCCTCTCCTCTAGACTAAAATGCCCCAAATTTCATAACATTTCCCGGGGGGAGGGGGAGTTATTCCATTCCCTTCAGCATCTTGATTCCCCTTTTTTGAAACTTTTCCAAATCCACAATACCCTTTGTCAGGTGAGGTGACTGCACACATTAATGCAAGTATGTTCACAGAATATATTTCTATTCAGGTGTCATGATATTGGCAATTTTAATTTCAATTCCTTTCCTAGTGAGCTCAGGTATCGAATTTGCCTTTTTCACACCTGCTGTATGGAGATGTGAAACTGTGTTCTCACTATAGGCTGCAGGCACATTCTGATCACCCTCAAAAATATAAAACTGTTTAATTTGTGCTAATGATAATTTGTACTTTTATTTAGCTAAGTTTTTTATAATGTTATGATGGACCACACATCTTAGATTCCAATGGAATTTGCCTTTTTCACAACTGCTGTATGCTGAGCAGGCATCTTTACATATTTCTATGCACTATGACCTCAAAACCTTGTTCCTGGTCAAAGATTGACAATTCAGATTCCATGAGCATATATATGAACAGTTTAACATAACACAATTAAAATTTAAGAGAGAAAGAGGTTTTTAAAATAAATAAATAAATGGGTGACTAACCAACTTTCTTCTTCAAAGCAGCTGGAACCACTTCTTCCTTTCCCCAAACATCACATTCCTTCAGGGGGTTCCAACATTTTTTTAAATCCTCATTTTCAATTATAATCTTTTTTAAAAACCCAGCAATCCTTAAATAGCCCTTATGATTAAAATACAGCAAATTAATATTCATTTCCTGTAAAAAGGGGCCCCAAAAGCACCACTGGTCAACATTTTGATTTCAAAAAGCAACAGAGAGGTGATTAGTGGTGAGTTTGACCCTTTCTCTGCCTTTTGAAGTGAAGAAATAATTAATAATATTATTAATAATAATGAAAACATACAGAAGTTTCACCTCTTCTTACTTCTGGCTTCCCTCACTCAGCCACATGAGCAGTTGGCTCAAATGAGATAAAATTATGAAAGCACACTTCTTCAGCAGATACATTATGAAACTAATCTTCAGCACATACACTGGGTGATCACCACTTTGAGGCAAGAAAACTGTTCCCACAGTGGCCAACCAGATACCTGTGCATAGCCTGAAAGCAGGACCTGAGAGCAAGACCACTCTCCCCACTCTACTAGCTCCCACAACAGACATTCAGAGCCATACTGCCCCCAAAAGCATAGGTAGGAGGGAACTGCCAGAAGTTATTTTTAGGGTGCTTTGTTGCTTTTGTTGAAATATGTTTTTTATAGTTGGTGGTTACAGGTATTTATCTTCCAAGTCATTTTGTGGTGCTGGAAATTGTTTACAATCCTGGATCCAGCCAGGTTTACATGTTAAATTATGTGGTCTCCATAGTTTAACATCCCATGCTTTGAAAATCACCTTCCTGTATTTGTCCTGAATCTTCCAACATTTTCTTGGGTGGCCACAAGTTCTAGACTTCTCAGAGAGGGAGAAAACGTTTTTTCTATCAATTTCATCCACACCATGAATAATCTTACGCACTTTCTAAACTCTGTTTTGAATTCCTCTATGCAAAAATGCCCAAGATTTGATAACCTTTCTTCAAAGAGTAATTATTCCGTCGCCTTCAACATCATGATTTAGTGTCTGAGCGGAATGTTCAGAAATTGTCAAAATGTCTGGATTTTTTTTAAAAAAAATATGGCAGCCCTTATGGTCACAGAATATATTTCTATACTGGTGTGGTGACATCATCAGTTTTATATATACCGTATTTTTCGCACTATAGGACACACTTTTCCCCCTCCAAAAATGAAGGGGAAATGTGTGTGCGTCCTATGGTGCGAATGCAGGCTTTCGCTGAAGCCTGGAGAGCGAGAGGGGTCGGTGCGCACCGACCCCTCTCGCTTTCCAGGCTTCAGGAGAGCCCCACCGCCAGCCCCACAAGCTCGGGGGACAGCGGGGAGGCGGAACACCGCCATCCCGCTGTCCCCCGACTTGGTTAGAAGGCTGGCGGGGGGAGAAGCCTGCTCCTCCCCGTCGCCAGCCCCGCAAACTCGGGAGACAGTGGGAGAGGCGCAGCGCGCCCTTCCCGCTGTCCCCTGACTTGGTTAGAAGGCTGGTGGGGGGGAGAAGCCTGCTCCTCCCCGTCGCCAGCTCCGCAAACTCGGGGGACAGCGGGAGAGGCGCAGTGCGCCATCCCGCTGTCTCCCGACATGGTTTGGAGGCTGGCGGAGGGCTTCCTCCTCCCCCAGCCCCGCAAGCTCCCAGAGCGATGCCAAAGCTGCGCGCAGCTTCGGCATGGCTCTGGGTCCCATTCTGGGGGAGGGGGAAGCTCGGGTTTCCCCCGTCCCAGTCCCGTGCCTGGCGGGGAAAAAAAATAAATCCCCCCCCTTTATTCCCCCCCCCCAATCTAGGTGCGTCCTATTGACCGGTGTGTCCTATAGTGCGAAAAATACGGTAAATCCTTTCCTTATGAGCCTTGCGCCACATCACACATGAAGTTTTACCTCCCCACAAACTTCCAGCTTTCCTCTAATAGACCTCACTTATAATCCTTTTATTTCTTTAATCCAGAGGGGTCAGGTATTAAGTCGCTGAAGGCTTTAAATAAGAATAATAACATTAATAATAAAATAAAGATCTACCCCTCTCTTCTCTCCATTTTCACCTATGACCTCATACTTCATCTTTCATTGTCTGATTAAGTTTGCAGTTTGGGGAAGTTTTTTTTAATGTTTAATGTTTTAATGTTTTTTTTAAAATGTATTATGTTTTTACATATGTTGGAAGCCGCCCACAGAGGGTGGGGTATAAATAATGGGTGGGGTATTATTATTATTATTATTATTATTATTATTATTATTATTATTATTACTAACAACAACAACAACAGAATAGGATGTCCCTGCTTACACTGGAGAAATGTTGGAGGGTATGTATGTATTTTAACCTTTGTTTTTATAATGTTTGTTATTATAAAGTTGCATTTATTGTTTTAGGTGTTTGTGTACAAACACACACACACACACACACACACACACACACACACACACACTTAGTTGCATTTATTAATCTGGGGCTTTCTTTTCCCCCTCTTGCTTCCCTAATTGCAAAGCGTGTTCTCCAATAAATGAGAGCACGTGTTGCGGTGTGGGCCACCAGGCCAGGCCTCTTGTTGCCAGGCAGGTTAATAGTTGTTGCCTGGCATCATGATTGGGTAACCGGGTTGCTGGGGCAAATTGTATGTTGCAAATTGGGTGGGTGGGACCATAGTCTTTAAATATTGGTGCACTCTGGTTTCTCTTTCTCTTTGCAGAGTGCATCGGATCAGGAGCAATCTTCTCATGTCTGGTTACATTTCTTTATTTCCCCCCTTCTTTTTAATCCTCTCTATTTTATTTTCCCCCTTTTTAATCCTCTCTAGTCCCTTAATTAATCTAATTTCCCTTTTTTCCTGTTTGATTTCTCACCCCACCCCTTACCCTGCCCTGTGGGAAGATTCTCCCTGTATCTGTGGTTGCCTTTCCCAATAGGGAGGGAGCCCCCATTAGGGGCTTTCTTTTGCAAAAAGGTTTTCCCCATTTTTGCCTGTTTAATTGTGGTGCTAGTCAGGGCTGTTCCCAGCTTAGCTGGTATCACTTTCGTTTATAGTATCCCCAAAGGTTGGCTTTATTTGGGTGCATGCAGTGCTCTTGGCCGAGTTTTAATCTAGCCTTGGGCGGGCGCACTATATTGAGTTCCTTTAATATCGCAATGAGACTATAAAAGGCAGAGAGCTGAAGCAGGGAGGCCTTCACGGCCTGCTCGGCCTGCACATATCTTTCAAGCCTTAGCCTGCTACAGTTAGCAGTACAGTAAATTGTTAAAGTCTATGTGACATGTGACTCATTTTCTCTATAAGAATTTATCTGTTTGTTTGCATGCTCACTTGTTGCTAATGTATATCTTAGGCAGACAGAGTGGAGCCAGAGGCTCTCTGTGCCTCCAGTGAGCACTCTGTGTATGCTCTTTATTATGCTGTTTCTGAACAAGTTTATTTTCTTCTAGTTTGTTTTGCCCTGATAGTGGCAACTGCCATTTTAGAGGCGAGCCACTGTGGCTTAGTGGCCAGAGTGTAGGTCTAGGACCTGGGAGTCAGGGTTCATATCCCCCATTTAGCCATTGTTATCAAAACAAAACAAACTGCTCTGTTTGGACTATTCTGTTGCTAGGTAGTCCGGCCCACTTGTGACATTGCTCCCAAAAAGAACTTTGGGTTTCTTGAGGGCGTGCTTCCCTCTAAAGTGCAACAGGGGTACCTGGTCAGGCAGTGGGCTGCCTCGAGTTTGTTATCTCATTGGAAACATTTATGTCTGGCCTAGCAGGTGATCTTAGGGTTTGGCCCACTTGGCCCTAGAATTTGATGGACACTGGCAGCGTTTCCGGCCTGAATAGCTTCCCCATGTGATGCACAAAGCATTGGTTTCACCAGTTCCTCACATTTAGTCTTTTGCAGATTATGACAGGGCCTTTGCAGATGCCTCCAGAGCTTGCCTCTCCTGCAGAGGTTGACTTGCTGGTGCCCTAGGTGCCTTCTTCCAGAAGGAAGCGTCTTCAGAGGTGGCGATCCAGGAGCAGGGAAAAGGGGAGCAGGAATGATGCTGACACCTCCTTGCAGGTACGTCAAACCTGGGTCTTTAGGGATCATCCTGGATAGCTCAGCTAGGTTGCTGAATATCCCTAGGTTGCTGGATTGGTCCCTGTATGGGACAGCTGCATGCTCCCTCATCACTCTGCCCGGACACTGAGGTCCAGCGCTGAGGGCCTTCTGGTGGTTCCCTCACTGTGAGAGGCCAAGTTACAGGGCACCATGTGGAGTACCTTCTCGGTAGTTGCACCCGCCCTGTGGTACGCTCTCCCATCAGATGTCTCCTACCAGACTTTTAGAAGACATCTAATGCAGCCCTGTTTAGGGAAGCCTTTAATGTTTGCTGCATTTCTGTATTTAATCTTTTGTTGGAAGCTGCCCAGAGTGGCTGGGGATGTCCAGCCAGATGGGCGGGGTACAAATAGATGATGATGATGATGATGATGATGATGATGATGATGATATTGTGGGAGAGTGGACTATATGATCCTCAGGGTCCCTTCCACTATTCTTTAAGTTGCAGTTCACTCTGGGTATGTTAGATGCAGGGCTGCCATCATCCCCTCAGCTTGCTAGGATCGCAGGGACGGGGACATGTGGACCACTTGCGCAGCTCCACATTTCAAATGAAAATTCCCTGAGCAATAGTACCTTAAGCTGGTATGCAGGAAGCTGGCCCGGCAGCAGCTTTGTTGGGACTTTTTAGGGTTTCTGGCCAGCGTTGGCCCTGTAAATTTACACATCATGGTGGCAACTCAGCCGCCAGGATCAAGGATTTGGGACATGGAAATCGGATGCTTTCAAGGGTTATGTGTGAAAGAAATGCTGAGTTTGGTACTAATGCTTGTTTGTTTCAACCCTTGTAGATCCCACGCTGGTCCGCATCTGGATAGTGGGACACAGCATCGTTCAGTGGGCTGGCAGCAGAGCGAGGCAGTCTGCAAGGGGAGCGTGTCTCGGCCTCCCACAGCACATGCAAGTGTCATGGTTTTCCAGACGCGGAATGTCATGGGGAGAGTTTATGCCATTGATTGGTCACCGGCTGATCTCGGACCTCCCCACCCTATGGCCATAGTGGTGCAGCTGGGGGAAAATGATGTGGCAACTATTGATTGCCTTGCTTTGCATACCTCAATCCAAAAAGGGATTTGGAGGCATTGGCAGCCTTATTACCTTCAGTGAGAATAATTTGGTCTCACCTGTTGCAGAGGCAAACCTGGCGCGGTGTTTCCCGCCCGGAGGCCGCTGTAAGGGCCAGGAAGAGCATTAACTCTGCTGTTTGCGGGAGGGATTGGAGCTGGGTGATTTGGTGATTTCACACCCAGACATTAATTTTAAGGCTGAGGCCCTTTACTGGGCAGATGGAGTGCACCTCTCCAATTTGGGGAATGATGTTTGGCTGGATGTGGTGGCTACTAAATTGGGTTCATGGTTGGGTTTGTGAGTGGTTGGCGGCGAGCGTTAGAGCTCGTGTGGCGGTTAGGCATTGGTTATAATATGCTGGTGGTGGAGGGGTCAGGCTGGGCCTGCCCCTCCTATTGCGCTGAAGGGAATTCCGTTAAAGGAATCCTGGGGCTTGCCACGATTTCGTCCAATCCCTGTTATGGGACCAGGGCCGCCCAATCCCTGTTATGGGAATCCTTGTTATAGGACCGGGCAGGCAAGCTTTCGGGGAGCTGCTGGGGTGAGCGGCATGGGTCCGACGCTTAGCTCAAATGACCCCCCAGTTTGACTTTCTCTTCTACTGGCTACCGATCGGACCTCAGGATGTCAGATCTGTCCCAGGCGGGGGGACAGATAGTCATAACCAATGTCTAAACAACCACTCACTGATTTTGTATTTTAATAAAGTTGTGGCCAAAATAGTGCCCAAAAACCAAAACTAAAATTACATGTTATGTGTGAAGTTATTTGAGGGGTGGCCTGGGGACGCAATACAGAAATTATAATATTTCTGCACTTAAAATACCACAGTTTTGTGTGTTTCCTCTAATAACATATGATCATGAGACAGAGCTGCCAAGACCCACATTCCTGCTTTAGTTTCTTTATCCCGTGCATCCCATTAAACCTCCACTAAAAGCCAAATCGGAGTCCTGTGAATTGCAGTCACTCTTCCTCTCCCACAACCAGGCAAGCAACCTCCACCTCCACTGCTGCAAGAAACAGCAGGATTCAAACGGAAGAAGACATTGTTCTCTCCTAAATACTCTTCAAAGTTGAGCTGCTCTAGGGGAGGCAGAGTATCACTGCATCGTGCTTTGGTTATAGCGCTTGAAAGGGCATCAAAATGCATTGAATTCTTGGCCAATCCACAAAATTTTGGTGATGCACAGCCGTGGAAATGCTTGTTAGGAATTGCACTGTCATCTAGTAAAGAAAAAGAAACATTTTCACATGAGTGCCTGGGTAGTAATGAGTGAGTTTGTGTGCAGAACAGAGAGAGCAGGATCATTTTATTAAGTGTATTGAGCAAGTATAGAAAGCATGTCAGAATCGTTCATGAGAAAAATTTGACACAGATGTTTAAAATTTGGAAAACAAAATATCCATTTTTTGTTACGGGACAGGGGCCCATCTTCATCAATATTGCTTTCCATATCAGGGCTCCATGGCTGCTTTTACTTTTAAAAGGTTAATGAAAATAGTGCATTTTCTGGCAGAAAGCCACAAACAGAGGAAGAGAGCAGCCCACCACCCTGTCTCCACCTCATTGGCTGGCAGTGCTACTTACCGTAAGCAACAACAAACTCTATGTACTGAGTCTCATCATCATAACACTTGATGGTCTTTGAGCCCTTACAGGCTTCTGAGAGAGAAGGAATACAGGGTGGACACTCTTGCCCATTTAACCTACATCCATGCCCTGTGAAAAGCAATAACTAAAATCAGCACACAGTTTCAGCACTTTTCTTTCTTTCTTTCTTTCTTTCTTTCTTTCTTTCTTTCTTTCTTTCTTTCTTTCATTCTTTCTTTCTTTCGCTACAGTTCAATGTACCTGTTTACACTTCCAACAATATTTTGCAACATTTAGCCAATTTTTAGGTGATAAAAACCATCTATACAATTTTTTATTTTTTTTGTAATTTCCTTTTAGAGTAAAACAGGCAGGACATTTCATATCATTTCCCCTTAAACTTTCCCATGCATTCATTTCTATATTATGTCCTAGATCTTTAGCCCCTTGTGTCATTGCAGATTTAACCAGCTCATCTTTTGTTTCCCATTATAGTAACATTTTATGCATTTTTAAATCAATTTCTCTCGTTCTTCAAGCAGAACCTTTTCAAAGTCAGAACTTTGACTGTTCCATTGAATGTTCCATTGTTATTGAAATATTTCTTATAAATTCAATCCCGAAATTCATGGTGAAGACAACAAATGGTTCCAGGTTCTAAAAACAACGTGTAAAAGGCCCTTTAGAAGATTTGAGGGTTCTACATCCTTTGCCTCTCTCACATGACACCAATCTGAAAGGATCTTCACTGGCTCCCATAACATTTCTGAGCACAATTCAAAGCGTTGGTGCTAACCTGTAAAGCCCTAAATGGCTTTGGCCTTGTATGCCTGAAGGAGCATCTCCACCCCCATTGCTCAGCCCAGACACTGAGGTCCTCCTCCGAGGGTCTTCTGTCAGTTCTGTTACCGTATTTTTTCGCCACAGGGCGCACCTAGTTTTTTTGGGGGAGGGGGATAAAGAATTTTTTTTTATTTTCCCCCCAGGCGCGGGGCTGGGGCGGGGGAAGCCCAAGCTTCCCCCGACCCCATCCCCCAGAACAGGCTGCTATCCCCAGCCCCCAGAACAGGGAGCTCCCCTGCCCGAAGCCCGAAGCCCGGGGCGCACTCCTCAGCGTGCCCCAGACTTCGGGCAGCAGGCTGCTATCCGCAAGAGTAGGGAGCCCTGCGGGAACTCCCGCGGGCTCCCCAGGCTTGCGGATAGCTTCCTGAAGCCTGGAGAGGGAGAGGGGTCATGCACACCGACCCCTCTCACTCTCCAGGCTTCAGCGAAAGCCTGCATTCACCCCATAGGACGCACACACATTTCCCCTTCATTTTTGGAGGGGAAAAGTGCATCCTATAGGGCAAAAAAATACGGTAAGTTCTGGGTGAACATATCAGATGACACAGCGATTCTTCAAACTGTGAAATGTTGATTGATTTATTGCTCAGATAAATCTTGGCGTCCGGCCCGCTTCGGCTGTGCTCCCTCTCGGCCAGGCCTCGGACTTCAAAGGCCACATTCCGATGCTCTGAGCAAAGCAGAGTTCAGCAGCGGCAAGAGAAAGCTTCCAAAAAACTCCAGTGCTTGCTTCAGCGTGCTTAAATAAAGTCCACACAGGATCTTAACAGCTAAAAGCAGTTTTTATTTACAGCAGACTATCCATTCTCTATCACAGCGAACAGCATCGTGAAAACACGTCCACTCTCCTCAAAAGCGAAAGTAGAGAGAAACAAAGACTTGAGAGACTCGGAAATGACGCAGAGTCTCCCCCCTCCCAACAGTAGGCAGAGCGTACACTCTGAGCTGTTTAACCCTGTAAGCTCAGGTTCTCTTCACACCCCCTCTCGCTCTGCGCTACTGTGGGGAAAGTAAGTATAGAACTTACCCCCAACTCCAAACCACCACAAAACTCCCCGTGACGCTGGAAGCTTAAAGGTTTGGTAAATCCATCAGCCAAGTTACTGTGACTGGCACAGTACTTCAGCCGAATCAAACCTGACTGAACACTCTGACACACATTTTGGAAACGTATGTCCAGATGCTTGGTTCTGGCCTTAAATTGCGCAGATTCAGCCAATTTCAAACAAGGTTCCCAAACCGTGATGGGCAAGCTACCATCCCCATAGATCTCTTGCACCAAGCATCTATAGAACTCTAGTTCCCGGCACAAATCTGACAGTGCACTGAATTCAGCCTCAGTAGAAGACAGCGCAATGAGACTTTGCTTCCGGGACTTCCACCCAATTAGTGACTTCCCAAACTTTACCACCAATCCAGACACAGACTTGCGGTCCTGTGAATTCGCCCAGTCACTGTCCGCATAGCATGTGAGCTTCGCCTCACCTTCAGCTGGCAGCTTAAGACAGAGGTCTTTGGTATGCTGCAGGTAGCGCATTACCCGCTTGATACCGTGCCAAGCACTCACACTGGGCTTTGACGCTTCCCTACTTAGCAGGTTGGTAGCAAAGGCAATGTCTGGTCTGCTCCATTGGGACAGATACAACAGACTACCTAGGTCTGGACTCTGAGCCTCAGTAGCAGGTTCAACCTCTTCCTCTTCTTCATCAGCAGAGTCAAGCAGACTCTCTGACAGGATGTCAGGGTTCCCATGTATCCTTGCCCAGCCACTCTGCTCACAGAATTCAGCACTGTTGCTGAGCAGAATCCTGGACTGATTCCCTGACGGATACGCAAACCTCCACCCCTTGGTCCCTGGCTCATACCCACAAAAAATCATCTTCTGGGACTTGGGTTCACCTTTCTTGCGTTTGGCTTTTGGTATCAAAACGTACGCCTCACAACCAAAAACGCGAAAGTAGTGCACTTTCGGTTGCTTTCCATGCAGCAAAAAGTACGGTGTGTCACCTACCACTGAATTGAACGACCTGTTCAAAACAAAGTTGGCCGTTCGCCAAGCCTCCCCCCAAAAGCGCTGTGGGAGCCCAGCATCAAACCAAAGAGCTGCGGACATCTCCCCTAGAGTCCTGTTCCGTCTTTCTGCAATCCCATTCTGTTGGGGACTGTGCGGAGAGGTCAACCTGTGTTGAATCCCCTTTTTGCGGAAGAAACTTTGCAGTGCAGACCCGGTGAACTCCCCACCGCGATCGCTCTGAAAGTTTTGCACCCGTGTGGAAAACTGCAGTTCCACAGCCGCAATCCAGTCTTTGATTAGCGGTGCAGCTTCACTTTTGTGTCGGATCGTGAAGGTCCAGGAGTTGCGCGTATGGTCATCAATCAGCACCAGCGCATATTTGGCTCCTCCCAGACTACTCACAGACATCGGACCAGACAAATCTGCATGAATTAACTGAAAAGCCCTAGTGGTCACCCTCTCAGACCTAGGGTATGTGCATGTTTTCACCTTTGCGGACTTGCACGCTCTGCAATCTAGAAACTTAGCACATGATTTCATTTTGCACCCTTGCGTACACTCTGGGATCTTTTTCACTGACCCCCAGGACACGTGTGCCATGCGTCTGTGCCAGAGGTGAGCACACGCATCATGAACTGGAACGTTAGCACACTGTGCTTGAGCCTCCTCCGTGTCACCTGGACCTGCAAAAGAAGCATTCAATACAAACAACCTGTCTTTACATTCAACACTAACTAGGTGCTGTCCATTCTTGGAAATAGAGCACTTATTGTCTTCAAAACACACTCTGTAGTTCTCAGCAAGAAGTGCACTGACAGACAGCAACGCGCAGGGCAGTCCTGGAACAACAAAAGCCTGGATTGAATCCTGCAAGAAAGAACAAAACAGTGAGCCAGTCTGTGTGAGTGGGTGTCGAGTCCCATCTGCTAAACAGACAGTCTTCCCAGAAGTTACAGAGGTGCAGTTCTCCAGAAATCCTGCAGATGGCACGAGATGATGGGAAGCACCTGAGTCTATGACAAAAGCCAGCACAGCATCCTGTTGACAACTCTTGACTACAGCCATAGATGCTGCCAAATGTTTACGTTCAGTGTCTCTGCCAGCTGCCTTCGGCTTGCCTTTCCCACGCTTTGAAGAAGAGCCCTTTATCTGGTTGCTACGGGAGACGGCCTTCGGCTGTTCCTGTGCCTCCACTGGACATTCTCTCACCAGATGGGAGGGGGAGCCACAGCGATAACAGCGGCGACGCGTAGCAACAGCTCTCACAGCTCCCTCTTCAGCCATTTCTGCGTTCCCAGCACCCCCACCTTTGGGTGCACAGCCTGGGCCTGCACGCTCCCCAGCACTCTGGTTGTAGGCCTCAACATCACACGGCCCCTCGGAGACAAAGCAGCTACTCCCAGCTGTAACTTCAGGAACATGGCCAGCAGCCCCGTCTGGGCTCTCAGCTTCCTCCCTGCTCTCGGCTTTCTCCCGGCCCTGGACTCCTGCTGAGCTTTCACACAGACTCCTCAGCACCTGCCAGGCGGCCTGAGCCGACTCAATGCCCTCCAGGTGGGGCAACAGCAAAGAGTCCACGCTAGCTTTCAACATGCAGAGCTCTCTTTGCTTTCTCTGCTCTCTATCTTCCAGCAAAGCAGCCTCCAGGTCTGCCGCGCCATCTTCAGCAGCAACTGGCATGGGTGGGGCCGGCTCCTTCTGGGCTATACTCCACAGCCCTGTGGCCAAAAACCACCCCCTTACTCTTCTAACCCAGATATCCCAGGACTGGGTTGTGAGCTTTTCAAACGGGACATCATAAAAGTCCTGGAGCTCAGCCATCTCCTCCCCCAGTGCTCCCATTGGGGCTTTGAAGTACTCACGCGTACCAGCCAGCTTCAGAGGAGAGGCATCCAGTAGCTCTTTGCAGCACACAGCATTGCAGACAGTTTCCCTGCATTTTCTCAGGCAGAGCCTCAAAGCAGGACGTTTTCCTCCGGCAGCAAAAACAGCAGCTTCTCAACACACAGCACTTCAAAGCTTTCTCTAATTGCAGTAATTAACGTCCATAACCTGTGAAATGTTGATTGATTTATTGCTCAGATAAATCTTGGCGTCCGGCCCGCTTCGGCTGTGCTCCCTCTCGGCCAGGCCTCGGACTTCAAAGGCCACATTCCGATGCTCTGAGCAAAGCAGAGTTCAGCAGCGGCAAGAGAAAGCTTCCAAAAAACTCCAGTGCTTGCTTCAGCGTGCTTAAATAAAGTCCACACAGGATCTTAGCAGCTAAAAGCAGTTTTTATTTACAGCAGACTATCCATTCTCTATCACAGCGAACAGCATCGTGAAAACACGTCCACTCTCCTCAAAAGCGAAAGTAGAGAGAAACAAAGACTTGAGAGACTCGGAAATGACGCAGAGTCTCCCCCTTCCCAACAGTAGGCAGAGCGTACACTCTGAGCTGTTTAACCCTGTAAGCTCAGGTTCTCTTCACACAAACAGCTCTTGTTTATTCACAGGCCAGAACAGAACTGAACTGAAGGGTTCATCTAGCCTTCTTATATAGAGCTCCACTACAACGCAACAGTAACAATCTTTCTGTAACTATCCAATCACTGAACGTCACTTTCAATCCCTTATTTGCATATGTGGACCTGAATGAAAACTATCTACAGTACCCCCCTGCTGGCCTAGGGTGAGAACTTCAGTACATAACACCCCTCCCCACCGAGATAAGGCGTTAGTTACAATTGTAATGGTTTCGTTATATACAGCACTACACGTAATGGTTCAATTAGGCACAAAAGCATATTGGTTACATTTCACCTACTTCTATTAGACCAAGAGTGTTACGTGTCCAACAACATAGTCCTTTAAATAAGTTGGGCGGTTGGAAACTCTGCCAGAGCACCGGACCGCCGGGGACCGGTACCCAGGTACGGGGGGGGGGGCTGCCCGATTCTTGTTGAGGCTCTCGTGCGACCCTAGGTGGTGTTGAAACCAAGTCCCCTGGATCTGCTGCTGTGGGTGGAACCTCTGCGACTGGAGTTGGCAGAATGTCAGGCATGGCAGTGGTCTGAGTCTGTGGGAAGTCTGGCAGACCCTCTGATGCAGTTTGGTTCGGCTCCATGCCTGCATTTTGTGAGAGAGGTGTAGGTGGAGCCTCGCCATCTGTAAGTGTCTGTTCCAGAGCCATGAACGCAGTTGGGGCACCGTGGTAGTGTCCAAGTCCCCAACCCTGCACCTAAGCTGGTCTATGTGCCGGCGCCACAAACGTCCATTTTCAAGGGCCACCTGGTACGAGCGAGGTCCAGTGACTCCCACTATTGTGGCTGGCACCCAAGGAATGTCCCCCACAAAGTTCCTGGCAAAGAGCTGGTTTCCTGGAACAAAATTAATTAGTTCATTATCAACTAAAACTGCACTAGTGTCCACCTTCCAACATCTACCACTTTCCAGTAAGTATCTCACCAGCTCTCTCTGTTGGAATTCTGGAAGCCAAGACTCAAGTATAGGGAAAGTATTTTTTTGGTGACATGACAAAACCCCAAACCAAAATTTAACACCATAAAGCATGCATCAAATGAAAACTTGGAAATATTGGCTGTAGAACCTCTAAAATGTACCTTTCCTTTTAATTGTTATTTCCAAAGCATTCACACATCCCTGGCATAGAGATAGAATAGACCACAAAGTTAGTAAGTCATAAAAGAATTTTCATACAAATTTCTTCAAAAGCCACATTCGTGTGCTTTTCCAGACTGCAGTCAAACCAGATGTGGAAGCAGTCAAAACCACTGCTTAGTTAAATAATGTAAAAGTTTCTAAAATACTAGTTTCAGATTCCATTCTGGACTGGGGGGGGGGGGGAGAGGGGAGAGGCTAGGTAAAGCCATGGGCCAGAAAGACCAGGTCAGAACTCCTCACTGATTGAATTGACATGGAAAAGAGAATAACAAAGGCTTGGTTTCCCATTTCCTGCCATACTGAAGGGAAGTGACATAGGCTAAGCCTGGCAGGACAGCTTAGTCTGCCACATTCTGGATTAATTGCAGTTTCTGGGTCACCTTCAAAGGTAGCCCCACATAGAGCGCATTGCAGTAGTCCAAGTGGGAGATAACTAGAGCATGCACCACTCTGGCAAGACAGTCCGCAGGTAGGTAGGGTCTCAGCCTGCGTACCAGGTGGAGCTGGTAGACAGCCGCCCTGGACACAGAATTAACCTGCACCTCCATGGACAGCTGTGAGTCCAAAATGACTTCCAGGCTGTGCACCTGGTCCTTCAGGAGCACAGTTACCCCATTCAGAACCAGGACCAGTGAGTTCCTCACACCCGCCCGCCCCCTGTCCCCCAAAAACAGTACCGCCTCCAGGCACTCACACAGGACCTTCACCGCATTCACTGATTCTGATTTACTGGTTCTGATAAACAAAATAACACAAACTAGCCTTTCCAAACTCCCTTCTTGCTGAACGTGACTCTTCTGTTCAAATGCCACATACCACTGCCCCCTGTCAACCCCTGCTTGTTCTATTCAGAACACTGTCATGGAGTTTTAAAGTCGATGCCCCATCCAGTGCATCCTACTCTCACTGTCAGAAAACAGGAACTGTAAATAGATGAGCCCTTTTCTGGAACACTGTGAAATTTCACTACATGCCTTTCTAGTCTATCCCCACCTCTGTTTCTCCACAATGTCCACAGGGCCAAGGTGTTCTCAATTACAAACAAGTCATCAACAATTAGTGCATCACATGCACATATATTTATCTTCCCAGCGATCTTGTGATGCTGGAACCTTTTTATATTCCTGGATCCAGGCAGGTTTACGTGTTCATTTGTCTAGTTTCCATTGCTTAATTATGTATGGTTTGAAAAAGCACCTTCCTTTGTCTGTGCTGAATCTTTTCATTCCACGATCCAGCCAAGGTTATAGAAGCACCTTCCATTAGCTGTCCTGAATCTCCCAGTATTCCATTTCCTTAGATGTCCACAAGCTCCACCATTATCAAAGAACGTGAAAAAGTCTTCTCTATTCATTTTGTCCATTTCATGCAGAACCTTAAACACCTTTCTCACCTCTCTTTCTTGCTTTTGATCTAAAATAAAATCCACCCAATTTTGTAACCTTTCCATTTCCAAATCTATAATATGCCTTTTGAGGTCAGCTGACATTACACATCAGGCATGCCAGGTTCCTCTGGTGAGATATCACGTGGACAGGTGGAAGCGGAGCAAACACTGTGGCTGCTGAATTTTGCACTCGGCCTCCATTCACCTGCATGACATTAAAATAAAAGTAGCATTTACATACCTAAACTAGGTGCTGAAGCAGCAATCACAGTAGCTAAATGCAGGCACATTTATAACTACTATCTAAGTTACAAAAGTACAAAATATAAGCAAAAATGACAGTGAATGCCCTCTCTGCTGCAATGCATCCAACTCCCCCATAATTAATTATCCCAAGTTTTAAAAATTCCTATTCACCCAGGTCTTTAAAGACGGAAAAATACTGTTCCTATCAGCCTTGAGATTCTTTACTGGGAGGGTATGTTTTTTTTTAAATGTTCTGAATGTATTTTAATATTTTAAATATGTGTTTATTTTATTTCAATTCTATACTTTTTTGTTGTTGTTCGCTGCCATACATTCATTTGGAAGGGAATGTGGGACAGAAATAAATGTAAGTAAATCTGCTTAAAATACCCAACCCAATATTGATCCTTCAGAGACTCCACTTCCGACCCCTCTCCACTGAGGGTACTGTCCTCTTATCTAACTTCCTACTCTCCAACCAATTACAGGTTTTTATATGAACTGGCTTCTTATCCAGTAACTGCTAAGCTTCCTCATGAGTGTTTCATAATGAACACAATGGAAAACTATTTGAATATTCAGCCATGCTTCCTTTTGCAGGAATGATGGGAAATAACATTAATAAACAAAACAAATGATGAATAAAATATTGACAGTCTGGGCCCATATAGATGACAAAGGGACTGCAAAATCTTCTAAAGTTCCCAGTCTTTTGGTATAGTGAGACTCCAGAAACAGAGTTATATAGGGGCCACATTTAGCTTCCAGGCCAGTGGTTCCTCACCCCACGTATACATTACAAAAAGTTTCTATAGTCTCTCAACCTGTTCACTCTTTGGCTTCCCTCATGCAGCCACATGAGCAGTTGGCTCAAATGAGATAAAATTATGAAACCACACTTATTCAGCAGGTACATTAGGAGATAACTCTACTTCAGCAGGTACATTAGATGAGCACTAATGGGGTGAGGGCAATTAGGAGTTTGGCTGCTGTAAGGAGATTTCCTTAAATTTCAGCTGGCCAGAACTTACATAAGCCTTCTAAATCAGGCCATCTGCTCAATAAAACCATTTTCACAGTGGACAAACAGATGCCTATGCAGAGCCAGCAAGCAGAACCACTCTCCCCACTGTTGCTTCCCAGCAAAAGACATTCAGCAAAAGACTATACTGCCCCAACAGCAGAGGTAGAACATAACCTTCTGGTGGTTCCCTCATTGTGAGGTTACAGGGAACCAGACAGAGGACCTTCTCGGTAGTGATGCCCACCCTGTGGAACGCCCTAACTTCAGATGTGAAGGAAATAAGCAGCTATCTTCTCTTTAAAAGACATCTGAAGGCAGCCCTGTTTAGGGAAGTTTTTAATATTTAATGCTGTATTGTTTTTAACACTTGCTTGGAAGCTGCCCAGAGTGGGGTATAAATAATAAATTATTATTATCATTATTATTATTATGTTACCTTTTGTGTTGTACCCATTTCTGCTATTTGCCTTGATACAACGTATTATGATTACTAAACCTGCATCTCACCTTTACTTCTGTTGTTTAAAACCTCCATTTTCTTTTAGTGTCCTTCGTCCTTGCTTTACAAAAATCTCTGCTGCTGTTTAAAACAAGCCCTTCTTCACTTTAATTGTCTGACTCTTCCTGCTGTACCCACATACATCTCTTCCATTCTCCTACTACTTCATATGAGAAAGAGACAAGGATGAGAAAGAGAATGAGAAAGAGAAAAGGATGTGGAGCCCTCAAAATTGTATGCCTGGTTCCATGCCCAATAAGCACAAGACACCTTTGCCCAGGTTTTGCCCAGTGTTATCTCTGTGTAATGGGCTCATGGGAAAAAGATGTTCCATGTGCCCTTGCAAGGGGGAGGGAAAAGCCTATATAAGGCTGCTTCCCCTGGAGCTCAGGGCCATTTTGTCTTGAGAGCTTCCCACCCAGCAGCCCTCAGGTTAGAAGTTTCACTGAGTGATTCTGGGTCATTGGTTGAAATTTCTTTTTCTTTGAACCTAATTGGCACTTGGTTGGAAACCCCCCCCCCCAAATTTTCACTGTGAAATTATGACCTTCCTTAGTTATGTGAAGAATATTGTTTGTATGAGGGTGGAAATGGCATTCCGCAGGATCAACATAGTATAAGGGCACCCCTATAAGGGGCCTGAGGGGAGGATTGACCACAACACCCCCAAGCTTGGGGTATTTGATGCCTGTTGGGAATATGCACCCTGGTTGCCCAGTAAGACCTTGCTTGCTTGGCTTGCATCACAGGAAGGTTCAACACTGGTTGACTTCTTCGAATCAGGTTTGGGGCTATCCAAGCCCAGCACTTCCATTCTACCAACATGGGCTTGTGGAATGCTGAACTGATCCTGGCTTGTGGAATGCTGAACTGATCCCGGGACACAATGCCATGCCAACCCTTACCCTGCCTGCTGCTGCCAATAAAGATTTTGCCTGATTTCATCCCATTGTCATTGTACAATCTTGTTATTTTGCTGCTCACATGGGTCACACAATGTGCCTGCATAGGCAAATGACCTTTGCACAATGTATTTGCCTTCTGAAACCATGTGTTGTCTTCAACAACATAAAACTCCAGTTTTGGTATTCGTCAGCAGACAAGCAGAGACCAAGTAACACCGTGGAAATGTCAAAAAGAAATCAAAAAATTGACCTACCCTATGTATTTATCAAGAGGTCAATACTGAATAAGGTATTTAAATGCAGATGTCTTGGGGCTCTTGTGCCCCCTTTCCCGGAAATATGCCACACAGCATTAGGCAACCAGGGCAAATTACAATTATTTGATAAGCCTCTGGAGAAGCACAGAGGGAATCAGGAGCCAAAGGAGGATCCCTGCTGGACCACACAAAAAGCTCATATAGTCTGAGGTTATCAAGAAGCTGCAAACGAGCTTGCCGAGCATCTGCGGCCTTGAAGCTTAGGTGAAGAGAGCAAGATTATATCTGAGATTGTTTTGTGTGAAGAAACCAACATTATGTCTTAGATTGGCTTGTGTCGAAAAAGCAATAATATGACTGAGACTGTCTAGCACTTATGGCATTGTAGCTTTCTGTGAAAAAGTAACATTCTCATTCCTTACAGTGGACATGCAATGAAATGGAACAATAGAAAATTCAGGACAGGTTAAAGCAAAAACAACCTTAGACATTAATCTTGTGAATTTGGTATCACAAGAAGTAATGGTGGCCATCAACTAGGATATGTTAAATAGTGGTTTACCCTTTTCTTCCATGAATATGTCTGTAGGCGGCTACTAAACCTGATGGTTATGAAATTAACCAAGCCTCCTCCCCACAAACATTCAATCTCATTGCACTCTGTGTGCTTGTCGCACAACACACCAACCCTGATAGTCAGTTGCACTATATTATTTTCCATTCAGCAGCCTAACAGCGCATGGATAGAAAATATTTTTTAGCCTGTTGGTACGACTGATTATACTTCTATATCTCCTGCCCAAGAGTAGAAGATGAAAGAGGTGCTGGCCGGGGTGTGAATCGTCCCTGAGAATTTTTCTTGCTCTCCTAAGGCAACGATCCCTTGTGATGTCATTTAGTGGGCTCAGGGGACAGCCCATGATATCATGTGCTCTGTTCACCACCCTCTCTAAAGATTTTCTGTCTGTGGTTGTCAAGACAACATACCACACTGTGATACAATATGAGAGGAGACTTTCTATTGTGGGCCAGTAGAAGGAGGTCATCAATTGTTTTTTAACATTGTTCTTTTGCAAGACCCTGAGAAAATGGAGTCTCTGTTGGGCCTTCCACCTGAGTTATATTGTTTTTCCAAGTGAGGTCTTCACTAAGGTAAACTCCCAGGAATTTAAAGGAAGAGACTCTCTCTACACAACGCCCCCTGATATCCTCCGAAAGTCCAACACCATCTCCTTTGTATTGCTTATATTTAGGTGCAAGTTATTCTCTAAGCACCATGTAGATACTTTTTGAACCTTCCCCTGTAAACTGATTCATCTCCACCTCCATTATGGCAGTATCATCTGCAAACTTAATAATTACAGTGGATGGGTCAGAAGAAATACAGTCATATGTATACGAGTACAGGTAGGGACTCAACACACATCCCTGTGGGGTGCCAGTGCTGAGCTTCAGGGAGGTAGATGTAACAGGCCCAATCCTCACTGTTTGTGTCTGATCCCTCAGAAAGTCCAGTCACAGATGGTAGAAGAAAGGTCTAGTTCCATCAGCTTTTTCATAAGAATGTCCAGAAGGAAGGTATTAAAAGCCAAGCTATAATCAAGAAACAACATTCTAACATAATTCCCCGGTCTCTCCAGATGACTTGCTGCAAGGTGAAAGGTTGTAGCTATGGCATCATCTGTTGACCTATTTCTCCTATAGGTGAACTGTTGTTTATCAAAAACCCAGTGAAAAACATGTCCTAAGCTGCTGAAGGACAAATCTCAAAGCATTTCATCACTACAGATGTTAATGCAATAGGTATGTAGTCATTTGGCAGTTAGTTGCTGTTTTCTTTGGGACTAGGACAATGGTGGCTGCCTTCAAGCATAATGGAGCACAAGCCGTTTGCAGAGAGATGTTAAAAATCTTTCTGCAAAAATTTTGCTACTCACATGGGTCACACAATGTGCCAGCCTGGGCAAATGACCTTTGCACAATGTATTTGCCTCTTGAAACCAAGTGTTGTCATCAACAACATAAAAGTCCAGTTTTGGTTTTGGTGAGCAGATGGAGCAGAGGGGAGACAGGTAACACAATTAAAACTCTTTAATAATTCTCAGTTGGCAGGGGCGGCTGCGAATTCCAGCTCAGAACCGGTTCGGACCAGGTCCCAGTCACAGGCTTTGGCATCCGCATCTCGTGTTCGGGGGGGGGAAGCGACATCTAAGTCTACTCACAATAACAATCTTGTTGCCCCTAGCTCGTCTAATCCCTCACAGGACAAGCGGCCCAGGGTGCAGTCACCTGATTCAGCGTCTTCATCGGCGGCAGAGGACGAGCAACAGGAGGTGGAGGACACCACCGCCGCAGCGTCGGTGGAGAAGCCTTCGGGTAAGAGGCGTGAAGAGAAGAAACACACTTGTAGGAGAAGCAGGTCCAGGAAGGATGACACGGACGATGATACAGGTACTTCTTCTTCCGAATATGATAGCGATGCATCCTTGGGTTCCTACTGGGGAAAAGACGAGGAAGTGTCTGGTCTTCCGGACTGGGCGCTCTCTAGGAGGGCCAATTGCCACCGGAAAAAGTTTGGGGGAACCCAGGAGTGGAAGGATGAGGCTCTGGTAAAGGACGCGACCACATCCACCTATACAACTTCAGATGTTATACCAGGTGATCATCTATCCCCTAAATTACGTGCAAAAATCTTAAATGGAGAATTTGCTGACATGTTTAAGCTAGTTCCTCCTGCAGAGGAGTTAGGTAGGGGCAAAAAGAGGCCTTCCCATGGGAAGAGAAGGAGCAAGTACCCTTCCGTGCTTAGGAGATTTGAAAACTGGCTCGATGGTTTTCAGGCCTTTATGGGGACAATCGTTGCTGCCTATCCCAAGCGGGCGGTTCACTTGTTGCTTACCTTTCGCATATCTGTACGGCTTGCACCCTCTCAGGGGAGGCCGCCGCCATAAGTTATGACAAGAAGTTTCGAAGGAAGGCTTCTAGGATCCCGTTAGCACGCTGGGATCAGATCGAGAACGAAATCTGGTCAGTAGCTGTTGGTCCATACGTAGAGAAGAAACCAGTCGACCCATATCAGTCGGCCAGGACCGAGCAAAGAAGGGATTTCAAGCGCAGGGTATGCTGGGAGTACAACAAAGGCTTTTGCCAAAGGCCATCTTGTAAATACCCGCACGAATGCGAAAGATGCGTCGGGGCTCACCCTGCAACATCTTGCTTTAAGGGGGGGAAGCAGCCCTTTCGTGGAGGCCGGGGGTTCCATCATTCCAGTTTCAGGGGAGCCCCCGCGGCAGGGAACAGAAGATGAGGTAGTTTTGGAATTGGCGTTTTCCCCTATCAAGTTCGCCCCCCTTTGCAACCTTCTGTCCTTTTACCCGGAAAAAAATGCAGCTTCCTACCTCCGGGAAGGATTTTCCAGTGGGTTTAGAATCCCTATTGCAGGTTCTTTGATAGCAAAAGATTCCCCCAATCAAAAGTCAGTTAGAGAGAGACCGGAAGTCGCTGAGAGAAAGATAGCCAAGGAAGTGAGCGCTGGCAGGGTAGCAGGCCCGTTTGACAGACCCCCCATCCCCAACTTACACGTATCACCATTAGGCATCGTCCCCAAGAAGACCCCTGGGGAATTTAGGCTCATTCACAATCTTTCTTATCCGAAAGGCGGCTCGGTTAACGACGCCATCCCGCAAGAGTTATGCACGGTAAAATACGCCTCCTTTGACTAGGCAGTTAAACTAATCCAGAGTTTTGGTCGCGGGGCACTTTTAGCAAAGTGCGATATTGAATCGGCTTTCCGCCTTTTGCCAGTGCACCCCAGTGACTTCTGGTTGCTGGGATTCAAATTTCAAGGAAAACACTACGTCGACAGGGCCATGCCAATGGGCTGCGCAGTAGCCTGTTCGGCATTCGAAACTTTTAGCACATTCTTGGACTGGGCCTTGCGTTTTAGGACCAATTCCACTGGGGTCACGTACTATCTGGATGATTTTCTTTTTGTGGGAAAGTCTAACATGGGGGAATGCGCCTCCTTTCTTGAGGCCTTCTCAGCTCTGGTCCAGGACTTGGGTGTTCCCCTCGCAGCCGAAAAAACCGAGGGACTGGCCACGCGCCTCACGTACCTGGGCATCGAGTTGGATACAATGGCCCAGTCATCCCGCCTACCTGAGGAAAAAATTGACGCCCTTAAAGAAATAATCCGAGACGCCCTTACTCTAAGGAAGATCACCCTTAGACAAATTCAATCCCTATTAGGTCATTTTAACTTCACTTGCAGGGTAGTTTCCCCCAGTCGCCCTTTCTGCGCTCGCCTAGCCAGGCTGTCAGTTGGTCTCAGGCACCCACACCA
The DNA here is from genome assembly GCF_964188315.1 of Podarcis muralis. Lineage (NCBI taxonomy): Eukaryota > Metazoa > Chordata > Lepidosauria > Squamata > Lacertidae > Podarcis > Podarcis muralis. The sequence goes on along the minus strand of NC_135661.1, from coordinate 79,057,333 downwards.
CAGGGTCCGTCTGCCCAAGTCGGTTAAGGCCGACTTGGAGGTGTGGATGACATTTTTGGAAAAATACAACGGGGTATCTCTATGGCAGGATGCTTTAAATTTGTCATCAGACTTCCAGGTCCAATCGGACGTGGCATGGCAAGGTCAGGCCATCACACGGGATCTCACCTTTCTTGAGTTGTTTCCAATAGTGGTGGCCGTTCACATCTGGGCGGAAGAGTTTCGAGATCACCGCGTGTGCTTCAGGACCGACAACCTGGCGGTGGTGAACATTCTAGCCAGGCATTCATCTCGGTCTGAGAGGGTCTCCTCCCTTCTGCGGGCGTTTGTCCTCCGGTGCCTTGAGTACAACATAATATTTTCAGCCAAATTCGTACCCGGAGCCAATAATGACATAGCCGATGCCTTGTCTCGATTTCAGATACCTCACTTCCGGTCGCTTGCACCTGGAGCACAACTGTTGCCTGAACCCTTTCCGGAGTACCTGTGGAATGTTGGGGACGCAAAGTGATACAGGGAGTATTAGCGTCCGTGGCACCTTCCACTCTCAGGTCCTACAAGAAGGCCTGGTGCGATTTCCTTGGTTTCAGGTCTGGGTTATCTGGGCTCTCGCATAACGTACCTCCTACCATTGACGATGTCTTGCAGTACCTTTCCCATCTCGATGATCTGGGACGTGCTCCTAAAACCTTAAAGATTCACGTAGCCGCCATCAGCTTCTTTTCAAAAGCTACATTTGCTCATGACCCGTGTAGCGACTTCTTGATCCGTAGAGCCATTGAGGGTTGGGGCAGGTTGCAACCTCCCAGGCCCGAGAGCCGTAAGCCGATTTCTTACGGGTTGTTATCTCAGATACGCATAAAACTCAGGTCAATTTGCTGGTCCAGGTTCGAGGCACGTCTCTTTTCCGCAGCATATGCTATTGCCTTTTTTGGCGCGCTCAGAGTTGGTGAGGTGGTGTTTGAAGTTAGTGCACACAAGGTTCAACACACAGCCTCCTGTGTGAGGACATGCAGTTGTCCGAAACTACCGTGACAGTGCGTATACGTCAGTCCAAGACTGATCAGGCAGGTAAGGGTGTCCTAGTCAAGCTCACGGCATCGGCACAGCAGGGCCCATGCCCGGTAAAGGACACTAGGCGGTACCTCTACCTCAGACTGCCCGGCCCGGGTCCGTTTCTGGTCCACGAAGATGGGTCACCCTTGTTGAGGCACCAATTCACCAGAGAGCTTCGCAAGGCTATTGAGGCTTGTGGTCTATCCTCCCAGGAGTACGCTGCCCACTCATTTAGAATTAGCGCCGCAACCACGGCTGCACACCTGGGGTTACCGGCAGACAGGATCAAAGAAATGGACCGGTGGAAATCCAATGCTTATAAGTCTTATATTCGCTAGTATGCGACCTGCCGCTTTACCCTACTTACCTGCCTTTTCTTTTCTGTCTTTTACCCCCAGTTATGCACAGAAGAAGCATGTGGATTTGCAGCCACAGTATAGTTCATTGGGCCCGCGTATGAGCAGTGAGCTGCGGCCTTGCATCCAATCTTGGCCTTCCACATGGTGTTCGAGTTTCCTGGTTTTCGAGAAGAGGCATGCGTTGGGAGGAGCTGATGCCATTGCTGTGGGAGAAAGTAGCCAAGTTCGGCCCTCCCAACATCCTTGTGATTCATTTGGGGGAGAATGACCTCGCTAACAGAAGGAGTGTGGACCTGTTGTGGAGCATAAAAAGAGACTTGAATGCATTTGCAGCCTTGTGTCCCAGAACGACGGTGTTCTGGTCCTCCTTCCTGAAAAGAACTGTTCGGCGCGGTGCGCAAAGCTGTATGGCCATTGAAAGAACCAGGAAACTCGTAAATCGGCTGGTAGCCCGTTTGGTGCGCTTTATGTATGGCCAAGTCATTTATCATGACCGTATCTGGATCGGCGACCAAGCTTTATATCGGAATGACGGTGTCCACCTATCGGATCTGGGGAAGGACATTTGGTTAGCTAGTGTCATCAAAAGCATCTGGGATTGGATGCAGCTTTGAGGGTATTGGCGGTGAGCCTTTGGCTCGGGTGGCGGTTAGGCATTGGAATAATGTGTTGTGTGTCAAAGTGCTAGGTGTGGCCATCACCTATGCCTTCAATTTTTAGGGGTATTCCGTTAAAGGAATCTGGCAGTCGTGTATTCTGTCCGATGCCTGCTTGGTGGGAGGCCATGGCACGACCCTCAGTGACAGCAGGGGTGAGCCTATAGTTGGATTAACATCAACAGGCTCCACCTACTGGTGAATAAACCCACTTGTTTCGATCCAATGCCTAAGCCAATACCTTTTCATTGCTGTAATCAATAAAGTTGTGGCCTTTTCTAGCCCATCAACCTTATATTACTTGTCCTTGTGTCTTCATTTCACTTCGCGGGGGTTGGGTCCTGGAACCACAAGGTTTATTGGCCCCTCTCCAGCACTGATGGCGAAGGAGTTTGGACCAGAGGATGGTCGTTACTGAGCATAGGCCATGCACATTTTCGTGGTCCGCCTTCTCAGATAGAACCAGGTTGATGTCTTTTTGCGCTACCAGGTCATTTCCTCCCAGGTGCAGTATCAATGCCTCTGGCGGGTTGTGGGCAGTGGCGGCTCTGTGTAGCATGGGCATCAGTGCACCCCAATGCATGCCTCATTGTCCTATCCAATGTATGCGGGCATTAGGGTGGATATCAAGGTTAGTTCCCCAAATGTGCAAGGCGACATGGATCATGGCCCAGGGTACAATGCTATGCCCCACAACCCAGATGTTTGTGCTGGGCACACCTGCAATAAAAGTCAAAGGGAAACAGTAAAGGATGAATGTAGCCCTTGTAGGCCGCAGAACTCCATCACCCCAGAGCCCTGATACTGGCAGAGTCCCAACCCTGGGCTGCTGCTGTTGTGACTGCACCAATGTGGAAGGAATGACCTGAAAATTCCCTTGGATTGCCGCCACAGGCCTCAATGGCCATTGGTAAGACTGCCGTGAACTGGCAGCACATCCAAGGTCGTTTGTCTGCATGGATGAGGCAGGCACCCCAGTGGTTAGGACACACGTAGAGGAACCTGCGCGTGTCTCACCACAGGCAGGGGCCATCCTGCTCAGAGGGGGTCAGTGTTGTGGTGTTACCCCTCCACAACTGCTCAGTTTGGATGAACAAATCTTAATTTTTTAGGTGGAGCCCTAAGAAACATACATCAGTGTCTGTTAAACCTGAGTGTGGTGAGGAGGGGATATTGACAATACATTCACCAATGCGTAGAGCCGCAAAGAAGACCAGGAAAAATGCTGCATGGAAGAGGTGTATTTTGAAGTTCGACCAGCCCAGCTCTGGCAATTTGTCCCAAATTAACCTCAGGGTATCTGGTGTTATCCCCTTCATGGATCACTGCCTTGCCGTGGCGAAGGGGCTTGAAGAACTCAGAGAAGCTATGAACTACGCCAAGCAGGGCACACAAGATGAACAGGTCATAGTGGAGAGTTTTGACCAAACGTGATCCACCTGGAGGAGGAACCGGCAAACCACTCCAGTATCCTTGCCAAGAAAACTCCATGGACAAAGACAACAGGCATATAAAAGTTATGACACTGGAAGATGAGCCCCTCAGGTCGGAAGGCGTCCAACATGCTACTGGGGAAGAGCGGAGGGCAAGTACAAGTAGATCCAGAGCTGATGAAGTGGCTGGGCCAAAGCCGAAAGGACGCTCAGTTGCGGATATGCCTGGAAGCGAAAGGAAATTCCAATGCTGTAAAGAAAAATATTGCATAGTGTCAGGGCCGCCTCAGGTCCCAGCTCACAAGAGACCAACGCCAAGTCCACTTTATATACAAAGATCTTTATTGGAGTACATTGTATGTTCCACTGCCGCGGCACGCGGCCCCACGTCTGTTAAGCTTAGACCGCCGAAGTCCCCTCTGAGTCAATCCCGCCTCTACACCAGTTTAAGAGGCTTGTGCTGCTCCACCTTTTCCATTCCTTCCTTTTCCGCAGGGTCTTCCTGCCCCCTGGGGTTTCACCCCTCCTGGATTCCCCTGACGCTGAATCCCCAGACAACTCTTCCCCCCTCCTACGTGCTTTGGGACCTGGCTCCTCCTCCGGGCTCTCTGTATTTCCGTGCGCCTCCACATTTGAACTTGGTGCGCGTTCGCTACCCCTGACCTTCCTTTTGACAGTTACACTACTTCCTGTACTACTCTCCGCCCCTTCCGGGAGGACGTCTTCCTCCGATCTTCTTCCCCTCTCTACTTCCTGCTCTGCTTCTCCTGTCGTACTGGAAACTCCACCCCCTTCACTCCGTTCCGGAGGAGACGCCGGTCCCGATTCCCAACTCCCACTCGGGGTTCCCCTGTTCCTCCCCTGTTCCTGACAAGTCCCCCCTGTGACTCCTCTTGGCCTGACCACAGGCGCCCCCTTTTGGGAATCCTCCGATTCGCTTGAAAGACTCATGGAATCCCTCAAGTCATTATCATCCTCTTCCTCATCGTTCTGGGAATCTTCCCCCTCACTCTCAGTCTCCTCCCTCATCTGTGCCTCTTCCCCATAACCCCTGACATCCATCCCCCCTCGAAGCCCCCCCTTCCCCCCTCCCGCCCTTCGGGCGCAGGTTCTGGGAGCTCCGTCGTTGCGGGGGTAGATGCTGGATACAGGTCGTCTACTTCGATCTCCTCTGCTTCCAGTTCAGTGTATGTGTGCTCAAACTCGGGTCCGTCCCCCAACGCATTCTCGGCCTCCTCTCCCATTGGTACTTCGTCTGGTGCTGCTTGCCAAGGCCCCGTCAGCCACCTCCTGCGCCAGTCCTCCTCTGGTAGCTCGTCCCACCAGTAAGAATGGTCCGTGTCCACCCCCGAGCATGATCCCCTTGGAGGGCTCGATTCTGGCGTGGTGTCCTCTGCGGAGGAAAACCCTCGGAAAGTGCTGGCAGAAAGCGTGGGCGTGAAAAGCCAGTCATCAAAATACTCGTTTGGCATGGGCCTGTGTGGGTAAAGGGCATGGAACTCTTCTTTGAGAAGAGGCTCATCCAAAGCGTAGTCTGGCACCCAACTGTTGGCGCTGGCTGGGGTACCTTCTCTGGCGAGAAAATATTCTACTCCCTCTTCCCCCCATCTCGAGGCCAGAATCTCTGTAACCTCGTTGAGTGGCTTGGCCCTTGGTGACCTCCCTCTTTTGGGTGACTCTCTGCGTGGTTCTGGTGCCGTCCCTGCCTCCTGAAATCTGTGTGGGGCCTTGTAGGGTGTGAGCACCGACCTATGAAAGACCGGGTGCATTCTGGAACCTTCCGGGAGGGCCAAATGAAAAGCTACGGGATTGATCCTGGCCTCCACTTGGTACGGCCCTAGCTGCCTGTATCCTAGCTTCTTCTTAGCTAACGACTTGGCCGGCACCGCTTGGGCTGCTAACCACACCCAGTCCCCCACCTGGATGTCTTCTCCCGCCCTCCTGTGTTTGTCCGCCTGCACTTTATAGGCTTGTTTAGCTAGCTCCAAGTGTCGCCTCAGCTCCTCGTGCACCTCCTGCAGTTCTGTTGCTAAGTGGTTGGCCTCCTGCTGCACCCCCTCCCCCGTTGTGACCAACCCCGGGAAGGTTCTGGGATGTCGCCCATTGTTGGCGAAGAACGGCGTCACCCCCGTTGACGCGTGCTTCGTGTTGTTGTAGGCAAACTCGGCCATCGGCAGATAGTCCACCCAAGCTGCGGGTCTCTGATTGGCGTAACATCTCAGGTACTGCTGCATGATAGCGTTGACCCTCTCCGCTTGGCCGTTGGTCTGTGGGTGTCTTGCCGACGATAAGTTGATCTTGACGTTCAGGATACCTAGGAGCTTCTGCCAGAAACTGGAAACAAACTGGCGCCCCCGGTCGGACAGGATGGACCGTGGCAGACCATGCACTCTGAATATGTGGTCTATGAACAGTCTGGCGGTCTGCTCCGCTGTCGCCACCTTCGCGCAAGGAATGAAGTGTGCCATCTTGGTGAACAGGTCTACGACTACAAGCACCGCCGTCTTGCCTCGGGAGCTGGGCAGATCAGTAACAAAGTCCAGCGCCACCCGCTCCCACGGCTGCACTGGGGTCTCCAGCGGTTCCAGTAGTCCCGCTGGCTTTTTGTGCACTGGCTTGGACCTCTGACAGGTGTCACACCTGGCGAAGTAATCTGCGACCTCTCCTCGCATTTGGGGCCACCAAAAGTCCCTGGCCACCAATTCTGCTGTCTTCTCCTTGCCGAAATGGCCTGCGCTGGGTGCGTCATGCAATTGCTGCAGAACCTTTGCGCGGAGATCGTCCCCTGGCACGTAGAGGGCACCTTTGCGAGTTAGCAGACCGTCTCATATCTGAAACTCGTCGTCCCTCGCTGTACCCCTGCGCAGTTCTTCCATCTTGGATTGAGCAAACTGATCCGTTTGCAGCGCGCATCGCACCGCGTCCAGGTCGACGACGACTGAAGCGCACGCCCACGCCTGTGGTGCGAAAATGTGCTTGGCTGCCACTGTTGCCGCTTCCTCTAGATATTGCGGTTTCCGGGAGAGCGCATCTGCTATGACATTGGAATCTCCCAGGATGTACTCTATTCGGAAGTCGAAATCCGCGAAGAATTCCGCCCAGCGTATGTGCCTCTGGCTCTGAAGCTTCGCCGTGCGCCAATACTCTAGATTCTTGTGGTCTGTGCGGACCTGTACGGTGTGCTTGGCTCCTATAAGGAAGTGCCGCCACGCTTTGAACGCTGCGTGGATGGCCAGCAGCTCCCTGTCCCAGACGGTGTAGTTCTGCTCCGACTTGCTGAGCTTCCGGGAGTAGAAAGCGCAGGGCCTCCAGTTCCCCTGCTGATCTTCCTGCAAAAGGACGGCCCCTACCGCTCTGTCGGATGCGTCAGTCTCGACCCGCATGGGCCTGCCGGGATTCACGTGCAGCAGCTGTTCCTCGGATGCGAAAAGGCTCTTGAGCTTTTGAAAAGACCGCTCCGCCTGGTCCGTCCAAGTGAACTTCTTCTTCTTGGAACTAAGAGTATCTGTGATTGCTGCCGTCTCCTTCGCGAAACCCCTGATGAATTTGCGGTAAAAGTTGGTGAATCCGACGAACCTCTGGACTTCCTTTCGATTGCGTGGGCTCTTCCAGTCCAACACCGCACGGACCTTGACGCTGTCCATGGCAAGTCCCTTGTCGGATAGCCTGTAGCCCAGGAAATCCACCTCCGTCACGTTGAATTGACACTTCTCCAGCTTGGCGTAGAGCCTGTGTTCCCGTAGCCTCTGCAGGACCTCCTTTACGTCCCTCTCGCGAGCTTCCAGCGATTCCGAGAAGATCAGGATGTCTTCGAGGAAGCACACACACTTCTTGTAGAGGAGTCCCGCTAGCACGTGATGCATAAAAGCTTGGAAACAGTGAGATCCATTTTGGAGACCAAAAGGCACAACTCTGTATTCATACGTGCCCAGCGGCGTGAACATGGCCGTCTTCCACTCATCGCCTTCACGCATGCGTATGAGATTGTATGCTCCGCGCAGATCCAACTTGGTGAAGATTTTCCCCTTCCTCACCGTCGCTAGCAGGTCGTCAATCTTGGGCATGGGAAAGGCTTTGGGCTTGGTCATCGAGTTTATGGCCCTATAGTCCACAATGAGTCACTTTTGGGGCGTGTCCTTCTTCTTGACGAAAAACACAGGACTGCCCCCCACTGTTTTGGATTCCCGGATGAATCCGCGCTTCAAATTGTGCTCTATGAACTCCCTGAGTTCCTGCATCTCATCCTCAGACATGGAATACAGCTTGGCAGTTGGCAACATCGCCCCTGGCAACAGGTCAATCGCACAGTCGTAGGGCCGGTGGGGTGGCAACTGGTCAGCTTCCTTCTCGCAGAAGACCTCCAAAAATCCCTCGTACTTGCGGGGAACTGCCTGCACCATGCCGAGTTGCAGCAGCTGCCCAGCTTTCTCTTCCTGGCAGGACTGGATGCAATGTTGAGCACAGTAAGATGAGCAAAAGGTGAGCTGCCTCTGGTACCACGCTACTGCTGGACTGTGTCGTTCCAACCAGCTCATGCCTAACACTATAGGCGTGTCTGACAGGTGGGTGACGTTGAAGCTAATGACTTCACGATGATTTCCAATCTGCATCACCATGGGTGGCGTCTGTTGCACCACTTGCCTGCCCAGCAACTTCCTGCCATCGACCGTGACTACGTTCAGGGGCATCGTAGCTGGTAGCAGCGCTATGCGATGCTGCTTGACGAACTGCACCCCCACAAAGTCCGCGTTGTTGCCGGAATCGATTGTAATGGGGACTTCCAGGGCGGTTCCATCAGGCAGCTGGAGTGTTGCAGTGAGCTGCACTGCTGGCTTGGGCGGTAAGGGGTCTGTGTGTTGCAAAATGGCTGGGGACTGTTTTACTGACTCGCCTGGCTGAGCCCCAGCATTTCTGCTTCCAGCCAGGCACTGTCGTTTCCCTGAAACTGCTCTTCGTGAAACACGTCTGCTGCTACCGTTGCTAATGCTGCAGTGTGCTTCTGGAGCCTCTGGGGACACTCTTTCGCCATGTGCTGTGCACTTTCACAGATGTAACACTTCCTGTTCCCTCTAGGCGGCTTCGCCTTGACTGCACCGGAAGCTGGGGCTCCGGACGCTATTTGAGCCTTAGCACCGCCAAGCTCCATTGGTTCCTCCGCCGGCCGCAGCAGAGACGAGGGATGCGCATGACCCAAATCCCTGGGAATAAAAGGAGGTGCTCTCGCTGGCGCCCGCACTTGGCGACCCTCCTCACTGTGCCAAGGACGTTCTTCGTGGCGCACTCCAATCGTAAGAGACCTCTGCACGACTTCTGCTAGGGTTTGAGGTCTGTCTCCCCTGGCCAATTCATCTTTAATGGAGCCGTGGAGTCCTTCCCAAAACAAATCTCTCACTGCCCGGGAGTCCTTTTCCCAGCCCAATACAGTCAGCAATGCAAAAAAGCGAGAATGGTACTGACGCACTGTGGCTTTTCCCTGCCGTAATCCGTGCATCTCCCGTCGCGCAACATCAACGTCTACTGTAGACTGGAAACCAGCGTCCATAGCTTTAATAAATTCGCCAGAGTCTTGGCGGGCAGGACCATCTTCGCGCCACAAATTGCGCAGCCAAAGTCTAGCGTCCCCATGTAAATGGGACACAATAAAACCCACTTTTTCTTCCTCATCTTTAAAGTCATCTCGAAGCAAATGCAGTGCATATACGACGTCTGCTCTGAAACTGGGATAGTGCTTCAGGTTCCTATCGAAGTGGGCTACTAAGCTGCCCCCCCGCCGTCCGAGTCCAATTCCCTCTGATTTGGATCTCGGGAACCCCTATTTGCACGCACTTTCCCACCTGGCTTGCAGATCCTGGCATCGCTTCTCCGCTTCGTCACTCTTCTTCTGAGAGGCTAGTACTGCCATGGAGAGCTCGGTGACTGCGTTTCCGAGCGCTGTCAGCTGTTCCTCCTCACTCATGGCTGCCAAACTTCGTGAGCTTTGCAAAAAAAATTTTTGCGTTCTTTAGGAGAGGGGACTTACTGTCAGGGCCGCCTCAGGTCCCAGCTCACAAGAGACCAACGCCAAGTCCACTTTATATACAAAGATCTTTATTGGAGTACATTGTATGTTCCACTGCCGCGGCGCGCGGCCCCACGTCTGTTAAGCTTAGACCGCCGAAGTCCCCTCTGAGTCAGTCCCGCCTCTACACCAGTTTAAGAGGCTTGTGCTGCTCCACCTTTTCCGTTCCTTCCTTTTCCGCAGGGTCTTCCTGCCCCCTGGGGTTTCACCCCTCCTGGATTCCCCTGACGCTGAATCCCCAGACAACTCTTCCCCCCTCCTACGTGCTTTGGGACCTGGCTCCTCCTCCGGGCTCTCTGTATTTCCGTGCGCCTCCACATTTGAACTTGGCGCGCGTTCGCTACCCCTGACCTTCCTTTTGACAGTTACACTACTTCCTGTACTACTCTCCGCCCCTTCCGGGAGGACGTCTTCCTCCGATCTTCTTCCCCTCTCTACTTCCTGCTCTGCTTCTCCTGCTCTGCTTCTCCACCCCCTTCACTCCGTTCCGGAGGAGACGCCGGTCCCGATTCCCAACTCCCACTCGGGGTTCCCCTGTTCCTCCCCTGTTCCTGACGAGTCCCCCCTGTGACTCCTCTTGGCCTGACCACAGGCGCCCCCTTTTGGGAATCCTCCGATTCGCTTGAAAGACTCATGGAATCCCTCAAGTCATTGTCATCCTCTTCCTCATCGTTCTGGGAATCTTCCCCCTCGCTCTCAGTCTCCTCCCTCATCTGCGCCTCTTCCCCTGAACCCCCGACACATAGGAACCTGGAATGTAAGAACCATGAACCTGGGTAAGTTGTATGTGGTCAAAAATGAGATGGCAAGAATAAATATTGACATCCTGGGCATCAGTGAACTAAAATGGACCGGAATGGGCGAATTCAGTTCGGATAACCATCACATCTACTACTGTGGGCAAGAAACCCGTAAAAGAAATGGAGTGGCCCTCATAGTCAACAAAAGAGTGGCGAAAGCTGTGCTGGGATGCAATCTCAAAAATGATAGAATGATCTCGATACGAATCCAAGGCAGACCTTTTAACATCACAGTAATCCAAGTCTATGCACCAACTACTGGTGCTGAAGAAACTGAAATTGACCAATTCTATGAAGACTTACAACACCTTATAGAAGTGACACCAAAGAAGGATGTTCTTCTCATTATAGGGGATTGGAATGCTAAAGTAGGGAATCAAGAGATAAAAGGAACAACTGGGAAGTTTGGCCTTGGAGACCAAAATGAAGCAGGGCAAAGGCTAATAGAGTTCTGTCAAGAGAACAAGCTGGTCATCACAAACACGCTTTTCGAACAACACAAGAGACGACTCTACATATGGACATCACCAGATGGGCAGCATCGAAATCAGATTGATTATATTCTCTGCAGCCAAAGATGGAGAAGCTCTATACAGTCAGCAAAAACAAGACCTGGAGCTGACTGTGGCTCAGATCATCAGCTTCTTATAGCAAAATTCAAGCTTAAACTGAAGAAAGTAGGAAAAACCACTGGGCCGGTAAGATACAATCTAAGTCAAATCCCTTATGAATACACAGTGGAAGTGAGGAACAGGTTTCAGGATTTAGATTTGGTGGACAGAGTGCCTGAAGAACTATGGATGGAGGCTCGTGACATTGTACAGGAGGCAGCAACGAAAACCATCCCAATGAAAAGGAAATGCAAGAAAGCAAAGTGGCTGTCCAACGAGGCCTTACAAATAGTGGAGGAGAGAAGGCAAGCAAAATGCGAGGGAGATAGTGAAAGATACAGGAAATTGAATGCAGATTTCCAAAGAATAGCAAGGAGAGACAAGAAGGCCTTCTTAAACGAGCAATGCAAACAAATAGAGGAAAACAACAGAATGGGAAGAACCAGAGATCTGTTCAAGAAAATTGGAGATATGAAAGGAACATTTCGTACAAAAATTACCATAATAAAAGACAAAAGTGGAAAGGACCTAACAGAAGCAGAAGACATCAAGAAGAGGTGGCAAGAATACACAGAGGAATTATACCAGAAAGAAATGGATGCCTCGTACACCCCAGGTAGTGTAGTTGCTGACCTTGAGCCAGACATCCTGGAAAGTGAAGTCAAATGGGCCTTAGAAAGCATTGCAAATAACAAGGCCAGTGGAAGTGATGGTATTCCAGCTGAACTATTTAAAATTTTAAAAGATGATGCTGTTAAGGTGCTACACTCAATATGCCAGCAAATTTGGAAAACTCAGCAGTGGCCAGAAGATTGGAGAAGATCAGTCTACATCCCAATCCCAAAGAAGGGAAGTGCCAAAGAATGCTCCAACTACCGCACAATTGCACTCATTTCACACGCTAGCAAGGTTATGCTTAAAATTCTACAAGGAAGGCTCAAGCAGTATGTGGATCGAGAACTCCCAGAAGTGCAAGCTGGATTTAGAAGAGGCAGAGGAACCAGAGACCAAATTGCAAACATGCGTTGGATTATGGAGAAAGGTAGAGAGTTCCAGAAAGACATCTACTTCTGCTTCATTGACTATGCAAAAGCCTTTGACTGTGTCGACCACAGCAAACTATGGCAAGTTCTTAAAGAAATGGGAGTGCCTGATCACCTCATCTGTCTCCTGAGAAATCTCTATGTGGGACAAGAAGCTACAGTTAGAACTGGATATGGAACAACTGATTGGTTCAAAATTGGGAAAGGAGTACGACAAGGCTGTATTTTGTCTCCCTGCTTATTTAACTTATATGCAGAATACATCATGCGAAAGGCTGGGCTGGATGAATCCCAAGCTGGAATTAAGATTGCCGGAAGAAATATCAACAACCTCAGATATGCAGATGACACAACCTTGATGGCAGAAAGTGAGGAGGAATCAAAGAACCTTTTAATGAGGGTGAAAGAGGAGAGCACAAAATATGGTCTGAAGCTCAACATCAAAAAAACGAAGATCATGGCCACTGGGCCCATCACCTCCTGGCAAATAGAAGGGGAAGAAATGGAGGCAGTGAGAGATTTTACTTTCTTGGGCTCCATGATCACTACAGATGGTGACAGCAGCCACGAAATTAAAAGACGCCTGCTTCTTGGGAGAAGGGCAATGACAGGCCTAGACAGCATCTTAAAAAGTAGAGACATCACCTTGCCAACAAAGGTCCGTATAGTTAAAGCCATGGTTTTCCCAGTAGTGATGTATGGAAGTGAGAGCTGGACCATAAAGAAGGCTGATCGCCGAAGAATTGATGCTTTTGAATTATGGTGCTGGAGAAGACTCTTGAGAGTCCCACGGACTGCAAGAAGATCAAACGCATCCATTCTTAAGGAAATCAGCCCTGAGTGCTCACTGGAAGGACAGATCGTGAAGCTGAGGCTCCAGTACTTTGGCCACCTTATGAGAAGAGAAGACTCCCTGGAGAAGACACTGATGCTGGGAAAGATAGAGGGCACAAGGAGAAGGGGGCGACAGAGGATGAGATGGTTGGATAGTGTTTTTGAGGTTACCAGCATGAGTTTGACCAAACTGCGAGAGGTAGTGGAGGACAGAGGTGCCTGGCGTGCTCTGGTCCATGGGGTCACGAAGAGTCGGACACGACTAAACGACTAAACAACAAAATCTGGTGTTATAGGCTTCCTGCCATCTTGGCGGGGAGGGATGATACAATGCCACCACGTGAGAAGCTTCTTGACATGGAAGCTTGCACAAGGGTCAGGCCACCGGAAACATTTACAGAAGAATGAAATAGCTGCCTTGTAGAGCAGTAATGTTTTGATGGCCAAGACTCTACATTTTAGGTGGAACCAGAATTTTAGCATGTCAGAGTCAGAGGCATGTCTGGAGGCTTCTCCCCAAGGATGACCAAGCTCTGGCATATGAGCGCCTAGTGGAGGGTGCTAATGCCAAAAATATTGCCTGCATTTCTTCTCGCATCCAATCTGCCACAGGTCGTCTGGGAAGGGGTCAGGGATCTGTGCTGCCTCGGGTGCCAGTTAGCGGAAATGCTCCATCTGGAAATGAGATAAAGTACTCACAATGTCATTCTTAAGACCTGGTATGAAACGTGTCATAAAGGAAAAGTTGTGCTGAAGGCATTCTAGCACAAACAGGTGCAACACCCTGATGGCCAGGTCAGACTTTGCTGACTGCCTGGCTATAGTCCTTACCACTGCTTCATTTTCCGACCAGAAGCAAACCCTGGAATTCTTGAAATGGTTTCCCCAGATGCAAAGGGCAACTAGAATAGGAAAGAACTGGGGAAAAGTTAAGTTCCATGTGATGCCTGAGTAAACAGTGTAGGGCTCCATTACCAATAAAGGAATCGACGCTGCATTTTTTGAGAAGTGGTTGGCAACTAAAGTATTGCAATGAAAGAATTTAAAGTGGATTGGTGACCTTTTCCTTCAGAATTGTAAGAAGGGCTTCATATGTCAGTGTCGCCATTTCCTTCCTTTAGTACAATTATTTGTACTTTTATTTATTAGAATTATACACCACCCTTCATCATACGATCGCAGGGTGGTTCACAGAATAAAATATAGGATAAAAACAAGGAAGAAATAGAAAGAAACTTCAGAACAACACCCCCCTTCCCACAGACACATTTAAAAGAAGGTGGATTCTCAAACTATGCCCAGTTAAATCAGGGAAACTACAAAATTGAACACGTAAACTTGGCTGGATCCAGGAATGTCATTAGGTTCCAGTATCACCAGATGCCTGGGAAGAATGAGCATGTGATGCATTAATGGTTGATTACTTTGTGCCTGACTGAGAACATCTTGGTCCCAATGGCATTGTGATGAAACTGAGGTGGGGATAAAGTAGGAGGGCATGGAACTCCAGAAAAGAACTCATCTACTCACAATTCCTGTTTTACAAGAGTAAGGGTGAGATGGACTGGAAGGGGCATTTATCTTGTATTCATCTCTGGAATTTGCTGGCACAGGCATATCATGGACATGGCAGGTGACAGGAGGGCCACAAGAATGACATAGGAGACTGGTATTGGGTTGAATTAGGCCACAACTTTATTGATTACAAGAAAGAGTAGGTTTGACTAAGGCATTGGGCATGTATCCTGCAGCATGCAGCCTGCTTGCTACCTGAGAGGATTAAACTACCTGGTGGGGTCGAACCCCTGCTGGAGTGTCAACTGCAAAATGGATTGGATGCCCCAACCCTACACAAGCTGCCAGTGTCACCCTTCCTGGACCCCTCTAATGGGGTACCCTTGTGACTAAGGATGCAGTCCAATGCCTAATCCACCAAAATTTTGAGAGTTGCTACAAGGTGGGCAAAAACATGCAAACTGGCTAATATGTTTGCAGGATAAAATTCCTCCCTGGCCATCAAATTGGTAAAGGTAAAGGGACCCCTGATCATTAGGTCCAGTTGCGGACGACTCTGAGGTTGCTGTGCTCATCTCGCTTTATTGGCCGAGGGAGCCGGCATACAGCTTCCAGGTCATGTGGCCAGCATGACTAAGCCGCTTCTGGCAAACCAGAGCAGCATGCGGAAATGCCATTTACCTTCCTGCTGGAGCGGTACCTACCGTATTTTTTACTCTATAAGACTCACTTTTTTCCCTCTGAAGAAGTAAGGGGAAATGTGTGCGCGCCTTATGGAGCGAATGCAGGCTGTGCAGCTATCCCAGAAGCCAGAACAGCAAGAGGGATTGCTGCTTTCACTGCACAGTGATCCTTCTTGCTGTTCTGGCTTCTGAGATTCAGAGTATATTTTTTTCTTGTTTTTCTCCTCCAAAAGCTAGGTGTGTCTTGCACTTTGACATGCTTTTGAATAGCTAGGTTGGCAGGAGCAGGGACTGAGCAATTGGAGTTCACCCTGTTGTGGGGATTCGAACTGCTGACCTTCTGATCAGCAAGCCCTATGCTCAGTGGTTTAGGCCACAGCGCCACCCATGTCCCCAGGCCTGAAATACAGAGACTTAATTAACCAGAGCAAGGTCCATAGTCAACGTGCCCACTTCTCCCCTCTGGTCAGGCCACGAAAGACTGGGTGAAGGGATGGATCCCAGGATCCCAGGTGAGGGGATATTGTCGTTGCTATAATTTAGTATTATTATTAAAACCATCAGTGTCTCCCCATCTCTTCTATACCTCTGCTGTTGTTTAAAACAAGCCTTTCTTTCTCTTTAATTGTCTCACTCTGTACCCAAAGGTCTTTATTCCATTCCTCGGCTGCTTCATAGGAGAGAGAGAAAGGATGTGGAGCCCTCAAAACCTCTATAGGACCTTTGCACAATGTATTTACTTCCTGGAACAATGTGTTGTCTTCAACATGAAATTCCAAATTCAGTGTACTAATTTATAATCAATATTTCAATAACAAGGGAGCACACTCACTCTCTTTCATACACACTAACTTCAGTAAACTGGTTAACTTTCTCTAACTGAGCAACCAACATGCAGGCTTCCTCTTAAGATCCAAATAAATTTAAATATACATTAAAGATCCACATGAGATGTGTGCAAAATAGCAGAAAGCAGGAAACCAGGAAAAGGGAGCGGTTTATGTGCAAGGGAGTAAGAAAAAAGAGGAAAGGTGAAAAGGGGGGGGTGAAGGGGGTGATTGTGAATGTTGGTGTGTCTGTGAAAAGGAGACTGCAGAAAAAGAGAGAGGAGAAAGAATGGAAATAGGGGAATGTGTGTGGAAGGGAGCAGTGAGATAAGTAAAGAGGAAGGGAGGAAGAGGAGGTGAAGCTGAAGATAAGTGAGCCAAGTGGTTTGCAAAAAGGGAGTATCAGGCATGGGGACATGGTTATTTGGAAAGGAGGGTATGAAAATGTCTGCAGAATAGGAAGGGGTGGTGTCACCATAATTGGGTGGAAAGTGAGAAGGGGCTTTAATAGCTGCAATGTGTGGCAGGAGGAAGATACTGGAGGTTATCACAGGCTGGTTTGTTTTCAATGTGGGGTTGCAGAAAAGGAGGGGGATGTTTCATGTGGACACGGACATGGGTTTTAAAGTGAAAATGGATGGAGAGCAGGATTGCAGGATTGAAGAGAAAAGTGGCTTGAGATATGAAGTTTGGAAGGTTAAATTGAGGACTAATGGTTGCATTGGATGGGAAGGGAGAGGTTTAGGGGGTTGGTGAACAGAGGGAGATGAGGAAAGCCCTACTAAAATTTGATAGACCACTGAAGATGCACTGAGGGATTCAGGAGTCAGAGATATAAGATGATCCTTGGTGGATCACACAAAAAACTCATATAGTCCAGCATAGTATTCTTAGGAAACAGATGCTTGTGAGAAGCCTCTCCCACCTGTGATCTCCAGAAACTTAACTGAGAGGCTTATTGGCTCTTATACGGGAGGAAATATAGCTATTTTGACTAGTACTCATCTGTCTCTCATAATATGAGAACCTGTGGACATGCAATGAAATTGAGAAACTTGATGGTTATTGTCAGGGAACTGCCATCAGAGCTAGAGGCAGAGGGAAGGCTCCAGAGGGATGCCGGAGAGGGTCCCAGTAGGGAGAGAGGCAGCCCATCTACGGGGGAAGGAAATCAGCGCAACACCAGCGGAGAAAGGGGGCAGATGGGGGAATCGGAGAGGAGTCTCCAGGACTCCTCGCCAGAGACCAGCGGAGAGAGTACGGGTACTCCGCTGCCCACACCCTCCCTGCGCAGAAGACTTCCGCTCAGGGAGAGTAGGAGGAGACTTGGCGTCAAAGAACTTTTATGCTGGAAAAGGTTCAAGAAATGCCCACTGACGGATTCTGCCAGCGACAGAGACAGCCACGAAACTTGAGGCTGTCCAGACAGAAAGGGTTCAACCAGGTAACATAGCCAGGAGTGGCAGCAACTTATGCACGAGCAACCCCTAGAACCATTACAGCTATGTTCTAGCTCTGCTGTTGGGGGAAATGTGGATCTGAATGTCTGTTGCTGGGAAACAGTAGTGGGAGAGTGGTGTTGCTCTCATGTCCTATTCTCAGGCCACTGTAAAAATAATTTTCTTGGGCAGATGGCCTGATTCAACAGGCTGATGTAAGTTCTATCCTGTTGCAGTTTATAGGAAATCTTCTTACAGCAGCCAAACTCCTCATTGCTTCCAAGTGGTGTTCACCCAGTGTACCTGCTGCAGAGTTCAGTGTTCCATAATGTACCTGCTGAAGACGTCTGGCTTCATAATTTTATCTAATTTGACTGCTCATGTGGCTGAGTGAGGGGAGCCAAAAGAGCAAACAGGTTGAGACACTATCAAGTCCTTTTTTAATATGCTCCTGGGGTTGAGAACTCCTGGCCTGGGAGCCAAATGCAGCACCCACATAACTCTTTACCTGAAGTTTCACTAAAGCAAAAAAGGTGAAACTTTGAGAGCTGCACAGCCCCTTTATTATCTATATGGGCCACCACAATGAATATCTTATTCATCATCGATTTCATTTATGAAAATTCTATCTCATCATTCTTGCCAAAGGAGCCCTGGCTGGATATTCAAATGGTTTTACTTTTGAATATCCCAATTTATCCTGTCTCTTCCCTTCTCTTCTTTCTCTTCTCTTCTCTTCTCCAATTACTACACCACCATTCCTCCCACACAAGTCAAAATTGTACGATAAAAAACATTATAATGTAGGGCCGGCAAACATATAGATTTTCCCAGAGATTACAGGGAATTGAGCTCTGGAAAAGGCTCAACAACTTTTGGGTTCTCCTTTCAAAATGCTCGATATTTATGGTGGTTTCCTTAAAAAAAGAAATTTTGAGTCTACTGGCTTTTACTTTTTGAGATGTGGGAACCCTAAGTTCACCATGAAAGATTTCTGAGTAAGCTTGGTTGTCCTAGAAGACAAGGAAAGGTCAGTAAAGAATAGGAAGCAGTATAAACCTGCAGTATCCTCAATGAAGACGGGTCAGAAGTGGGGTCTCTCAAGGATCAATACAGTGGTACCTCAGGTTACATACGCTTCAGGTTACATACACTTCAGGTTACAGACTCCGCTAACCCAGAAATAGTACTTTGGGTTAAGAACTTTGCTTCAGGATGAGAACAGAAATCGTGCTCCATCGGCCCCATTAGCTAAAGTGGTGCTTCAGGTTAAGAACAGTTTCAGGTTAAGAACGGACCTCCGGAACAAATGAAGTACGTAACCAGAGGTACCATAGGGTTTGGGGGCTTTTCAACATTTTTAATTTGGTTCCACACATCCTGTCAAAGAAACGTAAGGAAGCAAACAACAGAAAAGAATAGAGTTTCAAATATAATGAAATGTATTTAAAACATTTGAAAACATGAATAACTTTAAAAAGCTGAAACACACCCTCCCAGTCAATAATTTGAAGGCTAATAGCCTTAACTCCCTGGATCAATAGGAATTTTATTGCAACCTTAACTCCCTGGATCAATAGGAATTTTAAAAACTCGTGAAACATCATAATGGGAGAGATGAATGCAGTGCACCAGAGTGGACATTCCCTGTCATGGGTCAGCAACAAATGGGAGTTACATCATGGAGACTTTCCCTGTTAATCATATGGGTCCATATTTTATGAGCAAAATATATTTTTTTTAATTGCTATGTAGATGATTTATTTTTCAGAAGTTAAAGTTGTATGAGTTTTAGTTGTAGCCGGAGCTTGTAAACATTGCTTTATCAGATGGCCTCTCTATGTGACCTTTGTGCATCTTGGTTAACTGTATCTCTTCCTAGGTAGAGAGTGGCCAGGATGTTTTTGATGCCTCATTGAAGAAGGGAAGGTGTGGTCCTATAATAAGAATAATTTTATTATTTGTACCCAACTCATCAGACTGGGTTGCCCCAGCAACTCTTTGAAAGCTGCTTTGAAAGATATGGCTGTGCGGCCCTTCATCCTTCTTGGATTTGGTTAATTTCAAGCTTTCTTGAATGAGATGGATTATGGAGACAGGGGTAGCCAGGATAGTGTGCTCCAGACAATTCCCATCAACCCTAGTTGGAATGTCTGGCTTTTGAGGTGATGAGTGTTATAGTCCAGCCACTTCTGGAAGTCAGCATACTACCTCTCCCTGATCAATATCCATTTCTAGCTCAGTAGGCTCAGCTTTAGCTAAAACAACCTGTGTTATATTATTTGTAAATCACAGTTTGATATGACAATGTTGGTGCAGACAACTATATACAGTCATACCTCGGGTTACAGATACTTTGTGTTGCACGTTTTCGGGTTGCGCACCACGCCGAACCCGGAAGTACCAGAAGAGGTTACTTCCGGGTTTTGGTGCTCACGCATGCACAGAAGAACTAAATCACTCTTTGAGCATGCTCAGAAAAGCCGAATCCTGACGCTGCAGGTTGCCAATGCTGCGAATTGGAAATGGGCCTCCCGCATGGATCACGTTCGCGGTCCAAGCATCCACTGTAATGGAATTCATTCTCGTATAGTACCCATTATTCCTTCCTAGAGGATTCTGGGGGTGGCATTTTTGTGAGGACTATGGACAGAATATTTGATTCAGCTTCAAGGGACCACACTTCCAAATATTTCTAGAGGATATATTTTGAAAAATGGTGAAATACTACAAAACTGAACATACCCCGTTGGCTGGTTCTAGGAATACAGTCATGTTCCAGCATCACCAGATTCCTGTGAATAAAATATAGATGTGATTTACCAATTGCTGATCACTCTATCTGATCATGGACATCATTTCCCCAGAAGCATTGTGATGAAATTGAGATAGGATATACCAGGGGGTTATTTGGTGAAATTACATGGGGTTCTCAAAAAGGATTCAATTAAGTAAAATACCTGTCTCTTAACCCTGAGAATGGGATGGAGTGCAAACTGCAGGTGGCAGAATTTCATACCGTTTTCAAAAAAGAGTTAATCCAATTTCCACATTGTGCTTTGTGTTCCAGTATAAAATTGCACCATGTCTGGGAAAGCATGCAATCTCTAATTTCATCATTTCCCACCCCCTTACTGGACTAGTTCTTTCCACCTGGAACCTTCAGGCTCCCTTCTTGGCCTATAAAACCCTCCAAACTAGGCTCACCCTCCATCCTTCACCTGCTTGTTTGTTCTGAGCACTTTGATCTCCTCAGCACTATGATGACTTTCCTGAGTACTTGTCTCCTCTTGGTCATCCTTTGCCCAGGTGAGTAGGAGCCTGAGATCCTGAATTCTTTCTCCAAGAACATTCAGTCAAGGGGCTAGTAGTGTCCATATACCACCTTTTGAAGCAGGAGAGGAAAAGTAGTTGTTGTGGAAGATAATAATCAGGCATCCAAACAACATGACCAGTCCAACACAGTTGATGCTACCTACACCCTTGCAGCCATACAGAGCTCTGCAGGAAGGAGAGGAGGTCTAGCTAATCAGAGGACTGGATGAGGGAGAGCAGAGCAGGGAGGCTGGCAGGAGAAGATAAAAGCAGCAGAGCCAACTGTCTAGAGAGGCAAGGGGATTGGTCCTCCTTACTGTTCCATTTACTCATGAGGAGGCCAGTGGAGAGGAGTAACTTTAGCCCTGCAGTAGGCTGCTTGCTGCAGATAACTGGCTCTTGCTGGAGGCAACAGATCAATGGTACTTTGAGGCATTGAGAGACCTCTAACCCTAGATGCCAACCCTACGGGGCTGGGAACATCTCTGCCTCCCCAAGTATGTGATGATGGGACTGAAAATTCCCCAAACTTGAGGGGCCCTGTTGTGCCTCCTTGCAACCTCCTTGAATATGTTGTACTTGTGGTCTCAAGTGCATACAATGAGCACCCCCAATGTCAGCCAGAACTTGGTGCCTCCCTTTAAGCACAAGTTGAAAGCATTGGTTGCAAGAGCAGGGAACCAGTGCAAGGGCCATCCCTGGTAGGGGATTAGCTTTTGGGGGTAAATCTCTCTAGGTGGAAGTAGCCAGTTAGCAGTGACCAGGGATGGAATATGGCCCCTGCTGTTGTGGGCCCTGGGCTGGAGGAGTGGTATAGAGAGGGGTGAAGGGGTTTTCAACATAACTTCCCAGCCATTTTTCTGTGGATAGGCAAAAGTTTTGATATTTTCCTGGTAAGTAGTGTGGTGTAGTGGTTAGCGTACTGAGCCCAGGAGCTGAGAGAGATCAGATTCAAAATTCCCCATTCAACCACAAAGCTGATATTAAGTCTTCTTTAGTGGTTGGGTCCTGAGGGTCCATTTAGAAAGTGTGCTTATATTTCCTTATGGAATGGGGCAAGGGGCAATTTTTACATTTGCAGAGCCTTTTTGAGCCTCAGGATTATTATGGGGAGTGGGGTGAATTTAGCATGGCTCCAGGGGGGCCCTAAGGGCAAAGGAAATGTTCCTCGAGGCCCTGAGAAGGCAGAAGGCAGCCCTACTGCAGCTTCAGCTTCCATGTGCTTGTCAGCTGGCAGAAGCAAGAAACACAAAATCCTAACCAAGATCTGTTAATTTAATTTCAACAGGTTTGGATGCCTTGGAAGTAAATACCGATTTTGCTTCACAGGAAGTGCCAGAGGTGGAAGGCACTCAAGACGTGGTCATGGCAAATGGTGAGGCATTATATTCTTAGCAGTGGAGTTGGCCAGGGTGGCATCCCCAATTGCCATGGATTTGTCAGGGTTGGAGTCCATCTCAGTGGCCTTTCTCCCCTCCAGTGGTGGCTGTGGCTTCCACTGGACTCCCCCTTTATACAGGGGGATCTGCCATCTTGTTGGATGCTTGTAATCAGGAAAGGGGCCCAGGATCTGTGGATGTGACCAATCACCCTGATCTGCAGAGATAACTCTGATGCCCCCCCCTTCATCCAGTAGCACCCACCAGCTCAGAGGGCAAAGGAAGGGGAGAAGGCGGGTGTCAGGGGTTCAGGAGCAGAGGCAAGGGCAAGGGAGGAAACAGAGAGCGAAGGGGAGGAGGCAGAAGAAAAGATGAGTGATGACGACGACCCGAGATCTCCGAGTCTTTCCAGTGAATCGGAGGATTCACAGAAAGGAGCACCAGTGGCCAAGGCAAGGGGGGAGTTTAGGGGGGCACCCCAGGAAGATAGAGCCAGAGGGGACTCAGAGGAGAGCAGTTGGAGATCGGGACCAGCGTCACCGCCAGAGAACAGGGAAGAGGAAGGGAGCCAGGGGGCAAGCGCTGGCAGCTCACAACAGGAGGGAGGGCACGAGTCAGGGGTGGCCACACCTCCATCTGGGAGCGAAGAGACGGTTAGACGGAAGGTGGAAGGTTGGGCGCGCGCGCCAAGTTCAAATGCACAGGAAGGCGGCGCAGTAGGCAGCCCGGAAAGGGAGCCAGGTCCTAAAGCCCGGCGCAAGGAGACAGGAGGGTCCGGGGGGTCAGCGTCAGAAGAATCCCGGAAGGAAGAGACCCAGGGGGGCAGAGGGACCCAGAGAAGAACAGTCAGGCGGAAAAGGTGGAGCAGGGCTAGGATATTAAGTTGGTGTACAAGGGGCGGAGATTCAGACGGAGCTTCGCCGATCTAGCTACTAGACGTAGAGTTGCACGCAGCAGCTTGAGAATGGAAACTGTAACTCAATAAAGACGTTTACTTAATGACCGTTGGCTAGCGTGATCCTCTGTGAGCTAGGATCTTGAAGCAACTCTGACAGTAAGCTCCGTCTCCTAGCATTGTGGGCATCTACAGCCTCGAGGAGAGGAGAGAAGCAGGTGCCTACTAGCGAGCTCACGAACGGCAGCCGACATGACGGCTGAACAGCAGATAGCGGAACTCAGAGAAGCAGTGTCACAGCTGAATGCCGAGGCTCTCGCATCCAGGAAGAGAGAGGAGGACGCAGCTGCCGCCTACAGGGATCTCCAGGTCAGGTTGGAAGTGCTTACGAAGCAAGGGCAACAGACACCCAAACCAGAGGGGATTGGTTTGGGGAGACGCACAGGCGGTCTGGTCTCTCACTTCGATGGGAACCTGCAACAGTATCCCAATTTTAGAGCAGACGTGCTGTGTGCACTGCAACTGCTGAATAAAGATTTTAGAGATGAGCAGGAGAAAGTGGGATTCATCATGTCCTATTTGCATGGGGATGCCAGGGCATGGCTGCGCAATTTGTGGAGGGATAACGATCCGGCGCTCCAAAATGCGAAGGCCTTTATTAAAGCGATGGATGGGTGTTTTTTATCAAGCATTGACGTGGATCTTGCTCGGCAACAGATTCATGGACTGAAGCAGGGAAGGGCCAGCGTACGGCAGTACCATGCCCGCTTTTTCGCCTTGGCCAGTGCCCTAGAATGGGACAGAGATGCGGCTCCTGTAAGAGACCTGTTCTGGGAGGGATTAAACAGCTCTGTGAAAGATGAAATTGCGAGGGGGGAGAGACCCCGGACCACCCAGGAGGTCGTGCAGAGGGCGCTGGCAGTGGGGGTACGGCTGGAAGGACGTCCGTGGAGCAGGGACGAAGGGCGTGGAGGGCGCGAACCAGCCAGGGGCTCCTCCTTCTTTCCCAGAGAAGCAGCACGTACGCAATCCACGCCTCCGCCAGGAGGAGGAGCTGAACCGATGGAGGTTGGAGGTGCCAGGGCTCAGTCAGCAACCAGAGCCCTAGCACCAGCAGCAGTGAAAGCGAAGCCTCCTAGAGGGAACAGGAAGTGTTACGTCTGTGAGGAGCCAGGGCATATGGCGAAAGAGTGTCCCCAGAGGCTCCGCAAGCTCACTGCAGCCTCAGCAATGGTGACTGCAGCAACGCAGCAAGGAGAACCACAGCAGGGAAACGACGCAGTCTGGCTGGAGGAAGAGGCACTGGGGCCCAGCCAGACGTATTAATGATGCAGTCCCCAGAGATTTTACAGCCCGTGAACCCCCTCCCGTCCAAACCAGTGGTGAGGCTCACCGCATCGCTCCAGCTGCCCAATGGCATCACCATGGACGTGCCAATCACCATTGACTCAGGCAGCAATGCGGACTTTATAGGGCAGGACTTTGTCAACAAGCATGCTATACAGTTGCTGCCGGCCACACTGCCCCTGCAGGTTGTCACGGTGGATGGCAGGGAGCTGCTAGGGGGGCAAGTGGTGCAGCAGACGCCACCAATGGTGATGCGACTTGGGAATCACAAAGAAGTCATCAGCTTCAACGTCACTCAATTGTCGGACACGCCCATTGTGTTGGGCATGAGTTGGCTGGACAAGCACAGCCCAACGCTGGCTTGGTACCAGAGGCAGCTGACCTTCGGCTCTTCCTTTTGTGCTGAACACTGCATCGTGCCCAGGCAGGAAGGAGAGGAAGAAGAGTCACAGCTGCTGCTAGGCACGCTGCAAGCGATTCCCCACAAGTACGCAGAATTTTTGGAAGTTTTCTGCGAGAAGGAGGCAGACAGGCTACCCCCTCACAGGCCATATGACTGCAAGATTGACCTGCTGCCAGGGGCGGCGCTGCCTAAGGGGAGACTGTATTCCATGTCAGAGGACGAACTGCAAGAACTCAAAGAGTTCATAGATCATAATTTGGAGCGCGGTTTCATCCGAGAGTCCGAGGCGGCGGGAGGCAGCCCGGTGTTCTTCGTTAAGAAGCGGGATACGCCCCAAAAGAGACTCGTAGTGGATTACAGGATCTTGAACAGTGTGACTAAGCCGTCGGACTTCCCCATGCCCCGAATTGACGACCTCCTCGCAAAGGTGCGGAAGGGCAGAGTGTTCACCAAGTTGGACCTGCGAGGGGCGTACAACCTCATTCGCATGCGGGAGGGAGATGAGTGGAAAACAGCCATGTTCACGCCACTGGGGACCTACGAATATAGAGTTATGCCTTTTGGATTGCAAAATGGCTCCCACGTTTTTCAAGCATTCATGCATCACGTGTTGGCGGGACTTCTCTACAAGACGTGCGTCTGTTTCTTAGATGACATCCTGATCTTTTCGGAGTCGCAACAGGAGCATGACAAACACGTCAAGGAAGTGCTGAACAGGCTAAAGCAACATAGGCTCTACGCCAAGCTGGAGAAGTGCCAATTTGACGTGACGGAGGTGGATTTTCTGGGCTACAAGCTGTCTGACAAGGGGCTCGCCATGGACAGCGCCAAGGTTCGAGCGGTGTTGGATTGGAAGAGCCCGCGCAACCGGAAGGAGGTCCAACGGTTTGTCGGCTTTGCGAACTTCTATCGCAAGTTTATCAAGGGCTTCGCTATGCAGACGGCGGCCATCACTGACACACTTAGCTCCAAGAAAAAGAAGTTCATTTGGACAGAGCAGGCGGAACAGTCCTTTCAGGCACTCAAGCGTCTCTTCGCGTCGGAAGAGCAGCTGCTTCATGTCAACCCCAGCAAGCCGATGAGGGTGGAGACGGACGCCTCGGACAGAGCCGTGGGGGCGGTCCTGCTGCAGAAAGACCCGCAGGGGGTGTGGCGACCGGGAGCGTTTTACTCCAGGAAGCTCAGCAAGTCCGAGCAGAACTACACCATATGGGACAGGGAGTTGCTGGCCATTCATGCAGCGTTCAAGGCGTGGAGGCACTTTCTGATCGGCGCCAAGCACACGGTGCAGGTTTGCACGGACCACAAGAACCTAGAGCACTGGCGCACGGCACAGTTCCTGAACCAAAGGCAGATACGTTGGGCTGAGTTCTTTGCGAACTTCGACTTCCGAATAGAGTATGTCCCGGGGGACACCAACATCATGGCGGACGCTCTCTCTCGCAAGCCACAGTATCTGGAGGACGCAACGCCAGCGGCCGCCATGCACATCTTCGCACCAACAGTGTGGGCGTGCACCGCGGCAACCGTGGATCTGGAGGCGGTGCGACGAGCGTTGCAGGGGGACTCCTTCGCGCAAGCAAAGATGGCAGAGGTGCAAAGGGGCAAGGCAGCGGCCGACGGTTTCCAGCTAAGGGATGGATTGCTCATCCGTAAAGGGGCCATCTACGTGCCGGGAGACGAACTTCGCGCCAAGGTGCTGCAGCAGCTGCACGACGTGCCCACTGCAGGGCACTTCGGCAAGGAGAAGACGGTGGAATTAGTCGCCAGGGATTTCTGGTGGCCTGGAATGAGAGGGGAGGTCGCGGACTACGTGGCGAGGTGTGACACCTGCCAGAGGGCGAAGCCAGTGCTTAGACCGCCGGCCGGACTGTTGGAACCGCTGCAAACTCCGGTCGAACCTTGGGAGAGAGTGGCCCTGGACTTTGTCACGGATCTGCCCAGCTCGAGGGGCAAGACGGCAGTGCTGGTGGTGGTGGACTTGTTCTCCAAGATGGCACATTTCATTCCGTGTGCGAAGGTGGCCACGGCGGAGCAAACCGCCAAACTGTTCATAGACCACGTGTTCAAGGTTCACGGTCTGCCACGGTCTATTCTGTCCGACCGGGGGCGGCAGTTCATCTCGAATTTCTGGCAGAGGCTGATGGGCTTCCTGAACGTCAAGATCAACCTGGCGTCGGCGAGACACCCGCAGACCAACGGGCAAGCGGAGCGGGTCAATGCCATCATGCAGCAGTACTTGAGGTGTTATGCAAATCAACAGCCTGCGACGTGGGTGGATTACCTGCCGCTCGCCGAGTTCGCCTACAACAACACGAAGCACGTGTCCACGGGGGTCACGCCATTCTTCGCCAACAACGGGAGGCACCCCAGAACCTTCCCGGGACTGGAAAGGCTGGGGGAGGGGGAGCCGCAGACGGCAGATGCGTTCGCGTCGGAGCCGCAGGAAGTCCACGATCAGCTGAGGCGCCACCTGGAGCTGGCCAAGCACGCATACAAGGTACAAGCGGACAAACGCAGAAGGGTTGGCGAAGAGCTCCACGTGGGAGACTGGGTCTGGTTAGCAGCCCACGCAGTGCCGGCCAGGTCGTTGGCCAAGAAGAAACTAGGGCATAAGCAACTGGGGCCCTATCAAGTCGAAGAGCAGGTCAACCCGGTGGCCTTCAGGCTGGCGCTTCCGGAGGGTTCCAGAATGCATCCGGTGTTCCACAGATCGGTGCTCACTCCCTACAAGGCACCGCACAGGTTTCAGGAACCCGGAACGGCGCCGAGTCCGGTCAGAGACAGAACAGGGCACGCAGGAGTGGCACAGAAGGAGCGCATCAACGAAGTCACAGAAATTTTGGATTCCAGATGGGGGGAAGAAGGGGTAGAATACTTTCTCGCCAAGGAGGGCACCCCGGCCAGTGCGAACAGCTGGGTGCCGGGCTACGCCTTGGACGAACCTCTGCTCAAAGACGAGTTTCATGCCCGCTTCCCACATAGACCGATGCCAGCAGACTTTTTCGACGACTGGCTTTTCACGCCCACGCTTTCGGCCAGCACGTTCCGGGGGTTCGACTCGGACGAGGACCCGACACGAGACGTCCGTTCCCCGGAGGGGTCACCCTCGGGATCTGCCTCAGAACCCTCGTATTGGTGGGACGACAGACCAGAGGAGCAGTGGTGCAGGAAGTGGCAAGAAGGTCCAGGACGAGCAACGCCGCCAGGAGGAAGTGAGGGAGAGACGGACATGGACGTTTTCGGGGACGACCCAGGTTTCGAGCACGGCGGCACAGAGATGGAAGCAGAGGTGACCGTCGTCGACGAGAGCAGGGAGGAAGAACCGGAAGACTTCGGATGGAGGCCCGCTACGGGAAGCGAACGGTACCCGACATTCGTCCCCTTGACACAGCAGCACCCAGCTCCAGCACCGGAAGGAGGGGAAGGGGGAGTGGGGGGCTTCGAGGGGGGGATGGATGTCAGGGGTTCAGGAGCAGAGGCAAGGGCAAGGGAGGAAACAGAGAGCGAAGGGGAGGAGGCAGAAGAAAAGATGAGTGATGACGACGACCCGAGATCGCCGAGTCTTTCCAGTGAATCGGAGGATTCACAGAAAGGAGCACCAGTGGCCAAGGCAAGGGGGGAGTTTAGGGGGGCACCCCAGGAAGATAGAGCCAGAGGGGACTCAGAGGAGAGCAGTTGGAGATCGGGACCAGCGTCACCGCCAGAGAACAGGGAAGAGGAAGGGAGCCAGGGGGCAAGCGCTGGCAGCTCACAACAGGAGGGAGGGCACGAGTCAGGGGTGGCCACACCTCCATCTGGGAGCGAAGAGACGGTTAGACGGAAGGTGGAAGGTTGGGCGCGCGCGCCAAGTTCAAATGCACAGGAAGGCGGCGCAGTAGGCAGCCCGGAAAGGGAGCCAGGTCCTAAAGCCCGGCGCAAGGAGACAGGAGGGTCCGGGGGGTCAGCGTCAGAAGAATCCCGGAAGGAAGAGACCCAGGGGGGCAGAGGGACCCAGAGAAGAACAGTCAGGCGGAAAAGGTGGAGCAGGGCTAGGATATTAAGTTGGTGTACAAGGGGCGGAGATTCAGACGGAGCTTCGCCGATCTAGCTACTAGACGTAGAGTTGCACGCAGCAGCTTGAGAATGGAAACTGTAACTCAATAAAGACGTTTACTTAATGACCGTTGGCTAGCGTGATCCTCTGTGAGCTAGGATCTTGAAGCAACTCTGACAGCGGGTCTATATCATCAGTGCTGCCCCACCCTGATCCCTTGGATGTGGTTAAGCGGACGCCACCCAATTTTCAGAGCCATCAGCCCCCACCAGGTTTCCATCTTCTCCCAACTACTAAGGAAAGGATTTGGAAAGGGGAATATTGTGTTGTGTTCACTCACTTAAATAGGGAAATTTCCAAGAAAGGAAAGGACATTGTAGGTTAGATTGATGCAGGCAAACCAAAGCACAGGAAGGTGCCAATTGGTTACTGGGGTATTTAAATTTATGCCAGAATTAATATATCAAATTATGGATTTATGGAGCATATTCAGAGTTCATGGGGGGTGGATTGAAGACCTATGATGAAGCTTTATGCAGCTGGGCAGCTACTAAGTAGGCCTGGATTGAGGGGAAAAGGTGGCTGACTTATGGCTCCATTTTATATCTCACATACGTCCTATAGAATTCTAGAGCTGTAGAGTTGGAAGGGACTGGGAGGGCCATCTAGTTCAACCCTTTGCAATGCAAGAATCCTTTGACCAACATGGGGCTCAAATCAACAACCCTGAGATAAAGAGTCTCATGCTTTACACACTGAGCTCACTTAATGCCTAGGCAAACCCAAGCCACGTTACCCACATCAGAGGGGCAAGGAGTTCAACCCCACCTGTTGGGTTGGGTATAGAGTTCCTTCAGTACTTGTGACAAACACCCATGGTGCTACTCCACTGCATCTGTGCACTGTGTGCAATGCCTCTTCACAAAGACACACCCCAGGTTTGTTCATAATTTTGCTTCCTGAGCCCAAGATTGGGAATATTAAATGGAAAATTGGAAGTGGATGGGAGTTTGGTTTTAGAGTCAACAATTGTAGGGATTCCCATGCTGATCTCATGAAGACTCAGCCATCTTCCCATTGCTTTCAGCAGAGGTCACCTAACTGTGGTCCGTGGGCCTCATATATCTGCAGGTGGCCAACTTTCCATATTTGTTGATTCAGCCCTTGCTCTGCTGTGGCAATCGTGCTTCCCTCAGATGGCTAAGGTCCTTGGCAGGGTTTGATGGACATTATTTCCATGAGGTGGGTGGTTGATAGGGAAGACACTCTCATGTACAATTCTCCCCATGCTCTCTTCATCGACCCCACATTGATTTGTTTGGTTAAGGGGTAGCACCATTATCAGTGTGCTGAATGTGAAAGTATGTAATAAGACTGCTGAAGTCCTATTCTGCGATTCACTGGCCAACAACATGTAGTGGGGAGGGGGGAAGAGTATGTCCCTGATTTAGCATGCATACTAGCAAATGGGAAGAAGGCTTTGTGTCTTTCCTTTTCTGTGCCTTGAGATGTGTGTTGGTGTGCATGCAGCCTCTAACCCACCACTACATGTGGATCCTGAGACCATTAACATTGCTCGCGTTTGGCTTGGAATATTCTGTTTCTCAAAGACTGGATAACTTATGTTTCCTCTCCTCTCCTCTCTGCAGTGAAAACTTTGCAATGTGTAACAAGCAAGATGAGACCTTGTCTTACTGACGAAGGAAGTTGTTTTTCTCAGCGTACTGAAACCTATTTAAGTGAGTATGAAGCCTTTCTGTCATATTAACTCTAAGTGTGTGAGTGCATCCTTTGGTCTCTGGGGTATCTAGTGTGACAACAGAATGCTGATCTCACCAACTTTGAGGAACTCAACTTTTTCAACAATTAAATATTAGAATTAAAACTATATTAAAATCTGTTTAAAATGTACCAATAATTATAATAAAAACAACACAACCCCAACCCTTTCAGTAAAAGCAGTCATTCTCCAAAAACCTGTTGAGACCCTCTTGTAAAATGACAACAAGGTGGGATTTAGTCTACATTCTTGAGTAAGGTACAATAAAAGTAAAAAATAAAATAAAGAAGAAAACCTCGTGTTGAAACCCATCCATCCCTCTCTATGTTGAAAATTTTCTCTCTCTCTCTCTCTCTCTCTCTCTCTCTCTCTCTCTCTGGCAGGTAATTTCAGAGTCTGCAATGAGCCACTGAGATGACCCATTTCCATATTATTAACTAATAGAGTGTGGAACCTCTCTCACTCTCTCATACTTTGACTCAGGGAAGCCTCATAGATCCACAGAGCCACTGGTAACCTTCTCCTGACTTTTACCAGCTGCTTACTGTGAACAAACTGTGCACAAATATTCAGGCCTCAACTTTTTCTGGCATTTGTCTCATAGCTCCCCCTTAACTCCTAAATTACAATCCCTCAGTGAATGATAATTCCCAACTGCTTAGAAAGCAACCAAATCAGAGCCTACTCTTCGTTAGTGCAGGGACATTGATGTAGCAATGAGGTATGCAGCAAGTGAATGCACACAAGGAGACATGTGTTGGGTTCAGATTAGTCCACAACTTTACTGATTACATTGATAAACAGCTTTGACACAGACACTGGGCATGTAACCAGTCCGCCTACTGACTGATAGACTATTGGGGATGACCAATATTAGCATCCATCAACAGCATGAAGAGCATCCTGTGAACCTCAAGTAGACACCGGCAAGGGGTGCTCTGTACCCTGAACCCCTGAGCTGGATGTATGGACAAGGAATGCATTCTTCCAAGATCCCTGAGAGGGATCCCATCTGACAGGATGGGGCTTCACCTCCCATTCCCACTAAGAATCCAGCCCAATGATTCTTCTGCTGCACAAAGTGGTGAAATAGAAGGTTGCATAGAAGGTGACTGCCAAACCTACAACACCTGGAACAAGTCCAGCATGCCATTAAGGATATCTACTAGCCACGTCTTGCAGCCAGCTGCTTAGTAGTGTATAATCTGTCCTGTAAAAAGTCCCCTTGGGCTTGCACATTTTGCTTCATCACTTTGTTCATCTTACTTGGTCCTTGTTAACTCAGATGGAATGGATAGTTCCCCTCCACACTTGCCTCTTTCATTCACAGGGTTAACCAAGCAACAAACAAGCATTTTCCTTGTCCTCCTACCGTGTTCTGCCCACACAGACCACCCAATCTCCTCCTCCTCCTTCATTTGTTGTCTTCTTCCCTTGAATCTTGCAATGTTTTCCACTGAAAGCAAAGCAGACTGCTGTGACTTGGGTCCATTGGTCACTTCACTTTACTCTCTCTCTCTCTTTTTTGTAATTCATTTTTATTGGTTCTTTAGACATACATTCATCAAATCACATCAAATCATAACCTATCAATATTTTCAATCAACCCTGCAAGTGTTTTCAAATGTTTACAATGTTCCTTCATATACCTTTTTACTAAAGGTATTTTTGAAAATCTTTTTCAGTTCAGTATATATCATATCCCAGTAGGCTTTATTCTTAGGACACGTCCACCACATATAAAAGAAATTCCCTTCCTTCTCCTTATATTTCCAACAATACCTTATCTTCTAAATTTTAGCAAGTTTAATCAGCGTCAAATACCATCTATACATCATCTTCATTAAATTTTCTTTTAATGCCATACATGCAGTGAATGTAATTGCTTTTGTCCATAGTCTTTCCCACATCAAATCTGAAGAATTCTTCGGAAGCTTTCTTAGCTTTCTGAATTATTCCTTCATCAAAAAGTAATGCTTCATTCATCCTCTATCTTTTCTGCCCTCTTTCTTTCCCCTTCAGGAATAAGGACACTGAATTGTGATCTGATAGAGACTTTACATCAATTTCAAATTTTCTCACTCTTAATGTTAATTCTTTTGAGATCCAAATTCCATCTTGCCTGCTGGCATACTGGTTCAGCTTAGAATAATATGGGAATTCCTTTGCCCTTGGATGTTTAAACCTCCAAGCTTCTACTAAATTTCTATTAACTGGAAAAAGTTTGAGATTATCGTCCTGCTTTATTATCTACACTTCTTTGAGTTCTATCATGTTCGAAACAACTCCATTCAGATTTCCTAGGAGAATCATTTTCTCCTCTATATAGTCAAACACTGTTTCTTCCAGGTGTTTATAGAAATAAGCTTTATAATTATCATTGGGTGCATATACTACTCAAGGCAGAGTATGTTTTACCAAGTAAGAGGGGACTTTCTTTTTACCCCTTTCTTCATGCCAGATTTATGTGTTCAATTTTAAATTTCATTTGTAAGATTTCCCTTTTCTGCTCTGTTAAACTCTCCTTACAAAGAGACGAAGAGTCCGGGAAACTCCTCTTTGACAACAATGTTCTATGCTGACCCCAGGACTCCCTCTTGGGGGTTGGGGGGATGCGTACCATTCGCGTCTTCCCCCTCAAAGCCCGTTGGCGATTGACCTCTTCTGAGCTCATGCCTGCTTTACACTCTCATGTACTTTTAAGTTTTTTTCTTGCACAGGCATGTCTGCAATATTTGGGACGTTGCCTGGGCCAGAGTAGGCAATGACCAGGGGCACAACCTATCCACTGTCACACTGGGTGCAAACAACACTCCGGAAAAGGAAGAAGAGGTGAATGGAGATTCTCAGACCAATCAGAATGAATTTAGCTGATCCAGGCCATATTTTATAAATATTGTCCCCAACTCTCTCTTTTTAGAACCAGTCTCCAATTAAGGTAAAGAGACCCCTGACCATTAGGTCCAGTCACGGACGACTCTGGGGTTGCGGCGCTCATCTCGCTTTATTGGCCGAGGGAGCTGTGTACAGCTTCCGGGTCATGTGGCCAGCATGACTAAGCCACTTCTGGCGAACCAGAGCAGCGCATGGAAACGCCGTTTACCTTCCCGCCAGAGCGGAACCTATTTATCTAGTTGCACTATTAGCTGATGCCAAATAGGCCTGCAACATATAGTAACAGCACATAGCATCAAATGCTGATATACTCTGATGATAAATGAAGCCACAGAAATCATTTTTTAAAAAGGAAAAGGGGGGGGGGAACGTACTCAGACAGATATAACTTCTTCTCCCCATAGAAGGTTGCTTGCAAAAAGATTTCTTGTATTGAGAAGTAAGTTCACGAGATCAGAAAATTAGAGGAGACAGGTGAAAAGCCATCTTCTCCCATCTCTCAGAAATATAGTACATAATATTAGGAAGCTTCATGAGTCAGGCCCCTGGATCAGCTAGCTATATATCAGGTAGAGATGGGTAGTGGATCAAACTATTCTAGGCTCTATTCTAGGCAGAAAAGCCAGTCCATCTAGCCCCATTTATGTGCAAGTTGTTAAGGAACTATCCTAGAATATTCACATGGTATTGCAGAAGGAATTATACTTCAAAGAAACTACTTTATGGATTAGTTTGCTGAATTCAGTTGTTGCCAGGTATTTTCTCTTAAATCAACCATTTGCCCAATGTATTTATATTTGTACATTCATCAATCTGAATTTTTGCATATCTTGCTATTCCTTCAATTCTTTCTAACAGATGGCTCTGTAGAGACCTACAGTAACAAGGGTTGTGCTGAAGATTGCATCTCAGTAAATGCCACCTTCTCTTCAGTAGAAAGAAAATACTTCCAGCATATCCACAATTGCTGTCAAAAACCTTTCTGCAACCTGGGAATGCTTGCAAGTAAGTCTATCTATCTATCTATCTATCTATCTATCTATCTATCTATCTATTGGCACAGATAAATAGCATTGAGCTTTCCAATTTCTTTCCTTGTTACTCTAAGACAAACAGTACTGTTCCAGTCCAAGATTCATTCCTGTGTCATTCAATATCAAGTAATCCAACTTTTTTACCTCATTTAACACATTTTTAAAAGAAAAGCCTAACTAGCTTTTCAGACAACTTTTAATTGAATAACTTTCTAAAGAAATGCCTGAGGCAACTAATATTATAGTTGAGATCTTGTTTATTCTGTTATATTTTACTCCAAGAAGACCCATTTATCCCAAATAGAATCCAATAAGGCAGACATTTATGTACAAAATATATTTTGAAAAATGTGAAATTTGCAGTTGGCTCTTTGAAATATTAAATCAATATATTTTTGGAAATTTTTAAATCATATTAATTTTTTTAATCCTTTTTTAAAAATTGAAAATTTGGTAACTTAGATTTTTAGATTTAGAGTAAGTCCATCATGTGACATATCATGAAGCTCAGGATCTGAAGGGATTTGTGTTTTTAGTTTTGACGTACAGTGGTACCTCAGGTTACATACGCTTCAGGTTACATACGCTTCAGGTTACATACGCTTCAGGTTACACACTCCACTAAGCTAGAAATAGTGCTTCAGGTTAAGAACTTTGCTTCCAGATAAGAACAGAAATCGGGCTCTGGCGCTGAGGCGGCAGCGGGAGGTCCCATTAGCTAAAGTGGTGCTTCAGGTTAAGAACAGTTTCAGGTTAAGAATGGACCTCTGGAATGAATTAAGTACTTAACCTTAGGTACCACTGTATCTCAATGCTGGACTGAGCTTCTAAGGCCTTTGTGTACTCTGGCAAGGTCAAATCTCTCTCTCTCTCTTTTTGAAATTTCGAACCCACATAACTCAAAAACGGGATGAGATAAAAAATTAAAATTTTAGATTTAAACTTAGTTTTGATCACTCAACAAGTGTACAAAAGATGACAAAATAAAATTAGATGACATGAGGTAAAAAAGTTGTATCACTTGATTGGGTGCCACTGCAATGTTCCCTTGCCAGAAATTAGGGACAGAATTTTGATATGTCAAAAAAAATATGTAGTGAACTGCCCTGTGATTTTTGGATGAAGGGCAGTATACAAATTTAATTCCTAATAAACAAATAAGTAAATAAGTAAACAAATAAGTAAACACAATGGGGCTTCAAAAATTCCTTGGAGGTGTTCAGTACATGCCCTAACCTAGTTTGTATGAAAAATTCTTGGAATCAGCATCATCATCTGTATGTCATGGAGAAGCACTTTCTCCCTAAGAGTTTCAAATGACCATGGGATGTGTGGAAGAGATCCCCACCCCAGATAAATTGGGGAAACAGAGAGAGAAAGAGATAAGAACACATGCCCCCCCTTGCTCACTGATAGCCCTGCTCACTCTGGCACTCATCTTGGTGGGGCAGAACTGCAGAGGTAGTTAGTGAAACTATCTATTGCTGCTGAATGCCATCTAACTGGAGAACAACAAAAGTCACAATGCTTGGGCAAAGTTGTTCAGCTCTATTTGGGAACAAAAATATTTGGGAATAAAAATAAGTTTTTGGGTTTTGGAGCTGATTTTAAAAGCACCCTACTTGATGGGAAAATACGGATATATGGTAGCCCTAAGTTCCTCCCATTGCTATATTTCATGTCTCAGTTAGTGAACTGTTTCTGTTCTCTCATTGGTTTCTACAGTAGGTCTGCCAAACATTGACGTTTTCCCGTGTCCAGAGGGCATTATCAAAAATCAGTAAAATGGTGGGGGGGATGCATAAAAACTTCAAATTTGGTGTCCTGTTTTTCACTTGTTTAAACTGCAGTGACTGGCAATGATTGCTGGTGATTGAGTGAGAGATGTCTGGGGTGACTGGATGGATGATGTATCTGTGTGCATTTGTGGAGTAAAATGGGATGAGTGATACTGAATAAGAAGCTGGGACTGAAACTGCCTTGGTCATGCTGGCTGATGATATCCGGTGGGCTAGAGACAAAGGTGAAAGCTATTTCCTAGTTCTGCTGGATCAGCAGCTTTTGATACCATCGACCATAACATCCTTCTAGATGTTAAAAGCAACCTTTTTCAGATGTGGTGGGCCGGACTATATTTTTTTGGGGGAAATGAACGAATTCCTATGCCCCACAAATAACCTAGAGATGCATTTTAAATAAAAGCACACATTCTACTCATGTAAAAACACCAGGCAGGCCCCACAAATAACCCAGAGATGCATTTTAAATAAAACCACACATTCTACTCATGTAAAAACACGCTGATTCCCGGACCGTCTGCGGGCTGGATTGAGAAGGTGATTGGGGACCAGCCTGGGGACCTTAGGTTCCCTATCTCTGTTTTAGACCGTCTAGAGGGGCTGGGACCTGGGGGCACTGTTATACAGTGGTTCTGCTCCTTCCTCCTGGGCCATGTTCAGAAGGTGGTGGGGGGATGAGTGTTCAGACCAGACCCCTGGGCTCTCACTTGTGAGATGCCTCAGGGTTCCATCCTCGACCCTATGCTTTGTAACATCTACATGAAGCCACTGGGAGAGATCATCAGGGGTTTTGGGCTGGGTGTTCATCAGTATGTGGACGATACCCATCTCTACCTCTCTTTTAAATCGGAACCAGTGAAGGTGGTGAAGGTCCCGTATGGGTGTCTGGAGGCGGTTGGAGGATGGATGGCGGCTAACAGATTGAGGATGAATCCTGACAAGACAGAAGTACTGTTCTTGGGGGACAGAGGGCGGGTGGGTGTGGAGAACTCCCTGGTCCTGAATGGGGTAACTGTGCCTCTGAAGAACAAGGTGCGCAGCCTGGGAGTCATATTGGACTCACAGCTGTCTATGGAGGTGCAGGTCAATTCTGTGTCCAGAGCAACTGTCTACCAGCTCCAACTGGTATGCAGGCTGAAACCCTACGTGCCCATGGGAAAATTGAAACTTAGTTTTCATCACTCAACAAGTGTACAAAACATGCCCCCCTTTGCTTTCTGAAAGCCCAGCTCACCCTGGGACTCATCTTGATGGGGCAGAACAGCAGAGGTAATAACTTTATAGTTTGTGGATATTAGAGGCAGAATCTTAGTGTGATGTGTAGCATTTTGTAAGTTAGGAGATGCTGAGCCAGATGGGCAGGGTGTAGATAATGAAATAATAATAAAGGTATTATTATTATTATTATTTATTTATTAAGAATATTATTGGAGCACTGAAGACAGAATGGTTCCTTCACTCTAAAGACACTTCAATATATGCCGATGTTTTTGGGTTTTTTGAGATTTTATATTTTATTTTATTGCATTGTAATGCATTTAGGTATAAAATTAAATTTTATTGTAGTTTCCAAGCCTGGCTTGCTCTGGTCGATGGATTCACGAAGAGTTGGACACGACTAAATGACTAAACAACAACAGGAGCCTCTTTTTAGTATTAAGTGATATATAATAATCATTAATAAACAAATACACACCAAGACTTATTTATTTATTTATTTATTTATTTATTTGTTTGTTCATTTGTTGTTTAAAAACTTTACATAGTAACCTTAATCAGAGGAGTGTTTCCAACATAATAACAAAGTATACAACATATTATACTTAAACAAGATTATATACCTAATTCTATTTCATAGTAATAAGCACTATGTTAGTATATGTAATTAGTGATTGAACACTATGCATAATAAACTAAGCACCAAAAATAACAGTGGCCAATAAGTCACATGCACAACAATAAACTCCCCAACTCACTCCCTAAAAAATACCACTGCTTGTCTGCTTATCTCAGGTCTCCGGGGGGCGTTGCCTCATCCGAAACCTACGGAGGCTAGGGCCTAAAGCGCGCTCCCGAGCGGTAACCCCTTGGGGAGCGCCTAGGGATGTGCATCTCGGGGGCTCCCCCTGTTGGTGCTTAACCCTTCCCAGTTAGACCAGATAGTCTGTAAGGGCCAATGCCTAAAGCCAATACCACTCTTACCTGTAATCAATAAAGTTGTGGCCATTTTCGCCCATTAACATAAATTCTGGTGTCTGGTGTCTTTATTTACTCCATCTGTGGGAGGGGGCGGGAATCGCCACGCAACAATAAACTTCCCAACTCACTCCCTAAAAAATACCACTGCTTGTCTGATCATCTCAGATCTAAATATCTGCATCATCAACATCATTAATTGCAGAAACAGAATGAAGTAGAGATGTTGCAACCCTCTCACAAGATTAGAGAACTGAAGCCTAGGAATTAGAATAAAGATAAATGGGCTGGAATCATGTCTTGACTTTAGTATTTACCTCTTGCAGTGCCATCGAGGAACTTGAATGGGCAGGAGTGCCCAAACCTTGGTGTAGCTGAATCAGAAGTTTCTAAGGGTTCAAATGCCATCAAGTGTCACAACGAGGAGACTCAGTGCATTGAATTTGTTCTTGTTCATGGTAAGTAGAACTGCCTTGCAATGGGGGGGGGGGGATGGTGTGTGTTTGTGTGTGTGTGTGTTACTATTTCATTCTGTTTGTGGCTTCCTTCCAAAAATAGGTTATTTGTCCATTTGAGGAAAAGTTTCTTTTTTCCTGAAAACATAACTCACCTCAAATCACATTTTCTTTGTATGTATATTTACGAGTATGTATATTTACGGGGTGGGGGTTTGAGAAGATGAGAGAAATAGTCTGTTTGTTAAATTACGTGTATTATTAAAAGAGTGTTTTCACCAGTCTTTAAAAGAAGTAAAATTAGAAATTAGCCATGGAGACCTGATCTAGAAAGCAGTATCAATGAAGATGATCCCTTGCCCCATAAGAAAAAAAAAAGACTTTTTTTTGTTCTAACTTTTAAACACCTCTCTCATATTCATTTCATGTGGTGATTTTCAGATGTTTTCTATACTTGCTCAACATAGTTATTAAAAATTAAGATGCTCCTATTTTTTCTTTTGCACGCGCACACACACACACACACACACACACACACACACACATGTTGCTACCAAGATGCTCATCTGACCTTGTCTCTTTTTCTTTACTAGACAACAGTAAAGTTCCTGATAAGGTCGTCAGAGGCTGTGCATCACCAACCTTTTGTGAATTGGCCAAAACATCAGTTCTTAACAAGTACTTTTCAGGCAAGATAACACGAGCACGATGCTGTGAAACTAGAGTTTCACCAAACCAACTCAGCTTTTAAGTGTAGTTAGGAGAGAGCAATGTCTTCTTCCTTTTGGATTCCACTATTTTCTGCAACAGTGGAAGTGGTGGTTGCTTGTCTGAACATGGGAGTCCAGAGCAACTGGTATTCACAGGACTCCTGAGGCTTCTATTTGGTGAATGGGATGCAGGGTATAGATAACTAAAGAAGAAATGTGGGGCTTTGGCTCATGAAAACATGGGATATGTGTAAAAAATTCAAAATAAATTTGTGAAGCAAAACTTTGTTGTGTGTCTGCATTTATCAAATTAAGAATATTTGGTATCAGTGGTGGTGAAGGGCACTGTTTTTAGAATGAAAAACAATGGGTAATTATGAGTTATCTTATTGATTTAGGAAATGTATATTCCAGTCCATATTTCAAAGAAATTTGATTGGCTTACAATAACGTAAATCAAAGACATACAATACAGAAACTTCCCACCCAACCTACTAAAAGGGAAACATCGAAGAAAGTTCTAAAATACAGTCAACTGTGGGCTATTGTAGAGGCTTTTCCAGAGATTTGCCACACAGCGCTAGGCAGTCAGGGCAGATTGCTATTGTTTGGCAGAATTCTGGAGAGGCACCACGGGATTCAGGAGTCAGGAACAGAAGACGATCCCTGCTGGATCACGCCAAGAACATATTTAATTCACTATCCTGGTGCCAGATTACTTAACCATATTCCTACAAGAAGCCCAGAAAATAAGGCATGCAATTCCAAATTAAGGAAGGTGGATCTGGAATTCCAAGACTGGAATTATACATTCGTGCTTATTTATTGACAAGTATCAAATATTGGAGACGTGCTGATGGCTGTAATCTTCTCAGTTGGGCAATCTTAGAATATACATATTCAGTGGTACCTAGGGTTAAGTACTTAATTCATTCCAGAGGTCCGTTCTTAACCTGAAACTGTTGTAAAGCACCACTTTAGCTAATCGGGCCTACTGCTGCCGCGCCACCGGAGCACAATTTCTGTTCTCATCCTGAAGCAAAGTTCTTAACCCGAGGCACTATTTCTGGGTTAGCGGAGTTTGTAACCTGAATCATATGTAACCGGTAGCGTATGTAACCCGAGGGACCACTGTATAACACTTTTGATTGGGTGAATAGTATTAGGATCAAAATATTTGAAGTTCCTACAACTCTTGAAACAATTATGTCAATTAGAAAGATATGGAATTTATTAGCTAATAAAAATAAATTCATTTTCACATACTAAATCCTACTTTAATAATTGGGGGGGGGGTAATATGGAAAAACTATGATAACAGGTGTATTGACCTTGGACCAACTGATAGAAGAGGAAGACTTCTATACATACAATATGTATGTATAGAGGTGGTCCAATGGTAGTACTTGCATGTACAACATATTTTAGAAACTTCGTTTGGTCTGACTACCTTCACAGCATCTGAGAAACCCGAAATTTGGAGCAATTGGATAGTTAATTTGATACTCAGTGCTTACTTTTTATAGATTTTTTAAATCACCAAATAAGTTTGATATGCAGACTTTAAGAAATGATTGGTATAAATAATTGGAATGTTCACTATTACCTAGATAGTGGGAAAACGTCTCGGCTTCGTTATCATACCAATGGATCTTAATCTAAGGATTATACAACAGAAAATCCTTCTTAGAATCTATTGGTCTACCTTGCATTTGTATAAGAAAATATTATCAAATGTATCTCTTGGTTGGAAATGTATGATTGACAATTCTTCTTTGAAACACATGCTTTTACTGTGTCCCACATTTACTAAGTTTTGGGAGAAAGTGCTGGACACAAGCAAAGTAGTGTCCCAAAAACACTACTCAAAAAATTAAGATTTTCAGAAGCGACTTGTTGGAGGGGGATTTCCAGCCGGTGGCAGAGGACAGAGTGACTCCAGGAGACATAGGTGTAAAAACCCAAACTAAAATGAAGACTTTATTACTAAGCAAATAAACACAAACTGTGGTGGATGTTATTCCTGCAGGCAAGCAACAAAACTCAGCTTTTTTCCTTTATAGCAACGGTCACCTGCAGCCAATTAATCCCAGAAACTTCTTAAAGGTATACACACATGTTTCTGTGCCGAATGTCGTCTAACACCCCCTCTCATTCAAACAGAAACAATAATATTTTAAACAGAACAGAACATATTTACATATCACACACAGCAACTCCCAACTTTGCTACCAGTCGTGCATGTTTTTCAAAAGTTAACGCTTTTGTAAATACATCCGCCACATTTTGTGTACTTTCACAATACTTCAGCATTATCTGGTTCTGTTTTACATTTTCAGCTACATTTTGATATTTAATTTCTAAATGCTTTGATTTGTTTCTAAACTGGTCAGACCTAGACAAAGTTATTACGGCTTGATTATCTTCCATAATTTGAACGGGATAATCACACTGTACGTTTATATCCTTGAGGATCTGAACATAAAATTTTATTTCATTACATAACTCTGACAATGCACAGTATTCAGCCTCAGTTGATGATGTGGCCACGATACTTTGTTTTTTGGATTTCCAACCTATTAAAGAATCTCCAAATTGAAATACCATTCCAGAAATTGATTTTTTATCATCAGGCAGGTTGGCCCAATCGCTGTCAACGTAACACTGCAATTTTGTGGACCCTGAAGATGGTAATCTTAAACAATAATCAAGTGTTTGCTTTAGATACCGGAAAATACGTTTTAAACCTTTCCAGGCATTTTCTGTAGGACAGCTTACTAGTCTGCTTAGTATTCCAACTGCATAACTCAAATCTGGTCTGCTCCACAATGAAATGTATAATAAACTTCCAATTATTGAATGGTACATTTCAGGATTTACAGGTTCTGTGCATTCTCCTTCATTTTTGAAAAAACCTATTTCCATTGGGGTTTTTACTCCCTTGCAGTTTTGCATATTGTTTCTTTCAAGTAATTCCATTATTTTGTCTTTTTGACTCAACAAAAAACTTCCATCGTTTGTTCTTTGAATTTCTAAACCGAGATAATTTTTTACTGGACCCAAATCTCTTACTTTAAATTCCTTTCTTAGTTGTTCTGCAAATTTTTCCACTTGCTTGTCACTTTTTGTAGAGTAAAGCAAATCATCAACATAACACAAACACAATTCTTGTTTATCACCCTTTCCTTTAGTGTACAAGCAGTTATCAGCTAAGCTTCTTTTAAAACCAAGATTTTTTAAAGCATTATCAAGACACTCGTTCCAATTTCTAGCTGACTGTTTGAGCCCATAAATTGCTTTGTTCAGCCTATATACAGAATTCTGTTCTCCTGCCTCAAAACCTGGCGCTTGATTCATAAAAATTTCTTCTTGCAGATTTGCGTTAAGATAAGCTGTTTCAATATCAAAATGGTTTACCTTAAACCCACGTTGTGCTGCAAGAGCTAGCAATAAGCGTACACTTTCACTCCTTGCAGTAGGAGAAAAGGTTTCATCAAAGCTTTCACCTTTTCTTTGAGTAAAGCCTCGTGCTACCAGTCTGGCTTTGTACTTAACATCACCATCTGCCAAATGTTTTATTTTATACACCCATCTACAGCCCACTGCCTTTTTTCCTTCTGGCAATGGCTCAATGGTAAAGACATTGTGTTCTGCTAAAGATTTCATTTCTGCTTTCATTGCATTTTTCCACCTTACTATTTCCTGGTGTGGTAACTTTAAAACTTCCTCATAATCACGAGGTTCCTTTTTCACATCAACAGTTTTAACTTCTTGTATAGTAAACCTTTCTGGAGGTACCCCCTTATTGCTTCTTTGTGACCTTCTAACTTGAACACTCTCCCCCTCTGAACTATCTTCCCCTTCTGATTTATCCTGCTCAGGAGAAATTGGTTCAGCTTTAGGAGATTGTGTACTGGGATCCTTATCCCCTGAATCCTCATCACTGTCACTTTCAGAACCTTCTTTAATTTGTGGCTTTTCTTCCTCAGATTTCACAAATTTATCTGTATCATCAGAAGATAACACAACTTCTGAATTTCCATGTAAACGAACCCAACCATCTTGCTCACAAAACTCTGCATGTCTTGATATTACAACTCTGCCACGCCCTAGTGCAAAACGATACCCCTTTGACCAAGTTTGATAGCCAACAAACCTAAGTTTCTTTGCCTTGGGCTCTCCTTTCCTTCTCTGTCCTTTTGGGATGTGAACCCAAG
The DNA here is from genome assembly GCF_964188315.1 of Podarcis muralis. NCBI lineage: Eukaryota > Metazoa > Chordata > Lepidosauria > Squamata > Lacertidae > Podarcis > Podarcis muralis. Next base: position 79,013,558 of record NC_135661.1, on the reverse strand, counting down.
CCCAGCAACCAAAAGTTTTAACATGGTCCAAAAAGGTTTTTTTTCCATAAAGCAAAAATGAGGGGTGTTGTTTATGGTAGAATGAAACAATCTGTTCTGTATGTAGTTAGCACACAGAATTCCTTCTCCCCAATACTTCCTGGATAGGCCAGAATCACATAGCATTGAATCTAGCATTGTTTGTAAAGATCTTATCTTGCGTTCTGCAACTGAATTTTCTTCAGGCGAAAAAGGACATGATTTACGGTGACTAATACCACGCTTTTTCAACCAAACCTGGAGGGCTTCGGACATAAACTCGCCTCCACGGTCACTTTGCAACTGGGTAACTTTGTAGGGAAACTGCCTTTCTATATAGTTGACCCAATTCTTAATCAGTTGACCAGTTTCACTTTTGTGTTTTAACAAATATACCCAAGTATACCGGCTATAATCATCCACAAGAACCAAAAAAAAACTTTGCTCCTCCTTCAGACTCTGCAAATGGCCCACAAAGGTCTGAATGTACTAAAGCAAATGGCCTCTTGCTAATTCTAGTACTTTCAGGATAAGACCCTCGCTTACTTTTAGACTCCTTGCAGGTATTGCAGTCTAGAAAAACTGAACATTTTTTCATTTTAATTCCCTTGCTTAATTCTGGCATTCTTGCAATACTGCGGAAATTGGCATGCCCCAAACGACGATGCCACAGATGCTGACACTCATCATGCAAGGCTCTATTACAGGCTTTAACACATGCCCCAGACTCACTTACTAGCTGGTCTTTCAAATCAAACAAACCATTTTGTAGCGACGCTGTAACCACTTTTCCAGCTTTCTCTATTCTACAGCCTGAACCAGAAAAGGTTACTTTAAATCCCTGCTTAACAAGACTTGTAACTGAAAGCAAATTATTTTCTAAACTTGGTACACATAAAACATTGGTAAACTTGGTACTTAAACAGTTGATATTCACACTACCCTTTCCAGCTGACTCATGCACTGTTCCATCAGCTAGTACTACATTTACAGATTTACAAGGCTGCTTTTCTACAAGGGTTTGTGCAGACTTAACAAAAATGTTTGTCGCTGCTGAGTCTAAAATCCAGTCTTGTCCAACGTCGTGACTGGTGCCTCGAACTGCTGCAGAAACATACTGGACTCGACTCTTCCTGTCTCCTCGCTTCCCAGCAAACGCAGGCCGCCCTTGTCTTGTATTTTCTCCCACAGACACAGTGCACTGTCGTACTAAATGCTTGGTTGACCCACAACGATAGCATCTTCTAACTGTGAACGCTGCTTCCTCTCTGTGGTCTACAACCTCTTTAGGATGCCGCTCCTCATCAGTTGCATATCTTTTACTGGACTGCCTCCCATTTCTGGAGTTACAGTGAGGGGTTGTGGCCTTCCTCTCATGGCGTCTTTCCTCCTCATCAAGCAAATGCCCAGTTAAGAAATGCATTGTTAATTGGCTTTCTGGGATTGCTTCCAGAGTCATCACTAAATTGTCCCATGACTCAGGAAGTGAAGACAGCACAATATAAACTTTTCTCTGTTCAGAAAAATGTTCCCCAAGTTCATTTAACTGTGAAAATAAATCACGCATTCTTTGAAGGTGTGTTGAAACACATTCACCCTCACTTAGTTTGGCTCGGTACAGAGCTCTCGTTAGAGTAATTTTGCTGCCAGCAGTGTCTCTAATATGTATTGCTCTCAGTGCTTGCCAAATCTCACTTGCTGTTTCAAGGTCTCGCACATGAGATAACTGAGACTTCTCTAAACTCAAAATTAAATTGGCATAGGCTTTGTCCTCCAGCCTTTGGTCTGCTTCATCTACTTCTTCATCCTCCTCTTTTACAGGAGGGTTAACAATAACAGTCCAACATTGTTCTTTCTTTAAAAACGCCTGCATCTGTAAACTCCATGACATATAATTGGACTCTCCCAGTTTCTCTACTGGATAATGGGAAGCTCCCCCTTGAGCTCCAGCTCCAAGTCCAGCCATGGCGCCACCCAGCTTTCAGCTTTCCACTCAGTCCTTACTCACACGTGGCTTGAAGAAAAGTTCGGCTCCTGGTCCCAAACAGACACTCCCTGCTGATGCCTTCACACAGCCAGCTGCTTGAGAAACGCTGAGTTGCTTCCAGTCTCTGGGTTCTTTTCACGCTCTGTCTCTGCCCACTCAGGACTGGGGACTGGGCCCATAACCTGTTGGAGGGGGATTTCCAGCCGGTGGCAGAGGACAGAGTGACTCCAGGAGACATAGGTGTAAAAACCCAAACTAAAATGAAGACTTTATTACTAAGCAAATAAACACAAACTCTGGTGGATGTTATTCCTGCAGGCAAGCAACAAAACTCAGCTTTTTTCCTTTATAGCAACGGTCACCTGCAGCCAATTAATCCCAGAAACTTCTTAAAGGTATACACACATGTTTCTGTGCCGAATGTCCTCTAACACGACTATGCTGTTGAACTATATACCCATTGTATGGAAATTGAAAACAAGAAAGCAAACATGGATTCTCTGCACCGTAATGGTGGCCAAGAGACTGATGAACTGGAAGAATAGAGATTTAATTCCCTTATCTCAATCGCTGGACAACATTGGTAACATATGAACGGAAAGCTTACTGTATAGGCGCACATTTTCTTTGGATGAATTCAATGATATTTGGATTGAATTTACACAGAATATATTAGGTTACTGACAATTGCTGGGTCCAGAGCACACTCCCACCCACAGGCAGCCTCAGTCTGCCTGCACACATGACCTTGAGGTATGGAGCACTCTCCCCCTCACAGACAAAGCCACAGCTGTCTGAACATTGTGCCCTCTGTCTAACCTTCTGCCTCTGAGACCTTTGTCTCCATCATCATGCACTGTGCAATGGGAAAATGATGTGGTGGAAACAGGTGCCAAAATAACTTTGTACCACCCCATGATCTCGGGACTGGAAGATGTGTAAAGGTCAAAATGTATCTGCCTGGGTTTGCATGTGTCAATAAAAGGAGCCTTCACAGAGCTGGCCAGCAGCTTGCTTGCAGGTCACCTGTGCGTAGCTCGACTGCATTATTAACTCCTGCCTCATGTCCTTCACATCATTTGGCGTTTATAAATGGTCCAGGTTTCACAAGCATACAGTAAGGTTGGTAGTACAATAGCTTTGAAAACAAGCATTTTGGTTTCCCTGCAAATGCCCCGGCCCTCAAACACTCTGCACTTCAATTGGGAGAAAGCTGCACTTGTAGAGCTCAGGCGATAATGAATTCCAGAATCAGTTGGCCCTTGTGGAAGGATAACTTCCAACATTACACCAGTGAGTTGGATTTGTGGTACTACAAATGGGTTGTTTTGTGCTTGTTGGTGCAGCACTTTGGTTTTGGGGAAGCTGAGTGATAGGCCAACCATTTCGTAAGCTTCTGCGAAGATGTTTAGGATGGTTTGGAGGTCATCCTCTGAAGTGTGCACACACTACATTGTCTTCTGCATACTGAAGCTTTATGACAGAAGTTACAGTAAATTTACTCTTTGCTTTCAGCCTGTTTAAAGAGCTTTCCATCCATCCAATATACAATTTCTACTCTTGAGGGGAGCTTCCCTTCATATGAGGACATTGACAATGGGTGTTGATGTGAAAAGGGATGCAAAGCAGGACTATAGCAGAGAGAAGTGGCTTCAGATATTTATTAAGAGGGTGGTGCTGGACAAAGTAGTCAAGTGCAGCTGATGTGGGGCTATTGTGCTACCTATTCAGGAAATATGCCATACAACAGTAGGCTACAAGGGTAAATTTCTCTTTGACAGACCTCTGCAAGGAGATGCACTGAGGGATTCAAAAGTCAGGGACAAAAGTGGATCCCTGCTGGATCACACCAAAGGTCCATCCAGTTCAGAATTCTGCTCCCAGATTGTCTAATCATATGCCTACATGGAGCCCAAAAAACAAGGCATGTACACAATAGCCCTCTCCCACCTGGGATCTCCAGTAACTAGTATAAAGAGCAATGCAGTCCAGCTCACGATTGGGGCACTGCCCTCCCAATGAAAATGTCAAGCAATGAAAAACAATACTGCTCCTCAAAATCTCAAAGCAGCACATTCTTTCCTGTCTCATTCACATTTTATATATCCATTTCAGTCAGTCTCCTATACTCTGGCCAATCCACTTTTTGCACCGCTAACGCAGTCCTCGTCCAAAATATAACTATGGGAAGTAGGTTTCTTCCATGTATTTATAAGGAAAAGCACCACGATGTGACTGCTTGTAGTGAACCCCCTCCAACATTTCTCCGATAAAAATAGGGATGTCATTCTCTTCCTCCTCCTCCTCCATTATATTATTGACACCCTGTCCATCTGAGCGGATACTCATTGAATTTGCTGATGACACCAAACAGAGAGGGGTAGCTAATGCCACAGAAGACAGAATCAGAATTCAAAATTACCTTAACAGATTGGAGAAGTGGGCTCAAGCTAACAAAATGAATTCCAACAGGGACAAATGTGAGGTTCTCCACTTAGGCAGAAAGAACCAGATGCACAAATACAGGATGAGGGACATCTGGTTTACTAACAGTACATGTGAAAAGGATCTGGGGGTCTTGGTTGGCCACAATCTTAAATGTGTCAACATTGTGTGCAGTAGGAAAAAAAGCTAACACTCTTCTAGGCTGCATCAACAGAAGTATAGTGTCCAGATCAAGGGAAGTAATAGTGCCTTGGTCAGACCATACCTGGAATATTGTGTCCAATTCTGGGTGCCACAATTTAAGAAGGATGTTGTAAAATTTAAGAAGGATGTGTAAACTCAGCAGAAGGCCAGAGCCGGGAGGAAGCCAAGAGCCCAGAGCAAAACCCTAAAGTCACAGCCTCAAGGAGAGCTGCTGACAAAGTCGGGGGGGGGGCAGAAAAGGCCAAAGGCAAGTTTGGAAAGTTTCCCACTGTGTGTGACAAGAAGGAACGCCGTTTCAGAGGGGGCAGAGCTGGCACAGGGAGCCCGTCCGGTTGCAGAAGGGGGGCCAAGCCAGCTGGAAGCCCACACCAGGTTTTTTTCCACTCGTCACTGTTTTGTTTGCAAGTCTGCTGACCATCTGCGTCGCTCCTGTCCCTGGAGAGCCAGGAAGGCTGGGCAGGATGTCTCCAAGGTCGCTTCCCATGGCAGTCACCCAGGTTTCCATGGCAGCCAGTCCAGGAGAGGAGACCAGCGTGGGAAAGCGAAGGGAGGACGTGACTCAGGGAGTGAAGACGGTCCTTATCACCTAACTGCCTCCATGGCAACGCTTAAGGACAACTCCAGTGAGGACAGAATGATGCGCTGGGTCATTGATTTGGGAGCCAGCAATCACCTGATAAGAGCAACACCTGGTGTCAAAATGCGGAACTGCAGAGCTGTTTCAGCTGGGAAAACAGTTGTTTTTGCTGATGGGTCACAGAGGCCTTTGTCTAACGTGGTAAATGTTTTTGTTTCTTTCTTGCAGGCAGAGCTGGAAGTCTACGTTGTGCCTGAGATGAAACACTGTCTTTTATCTGTATCTTGTCTCTTACAGAAGGGGTACAAGGTTTGCTTTGAAAACAATGTCTGTTCTATTTCCAGGGGTGGAAGGCAACTGGTCAGTGTTCCAAAAGGGCAGAACAATCTCTTTGTTCTGGAGAAACTTCTGGAGGGTAAGGGGGACGCTGAGGAAGTACAGGTGAAGTGTGCAAACGTTCCACCTCATGATTCATGTGCTTGTTTGTGGCACAAAAGAATGTCACATGGTTCTTGGGAAGATATCCAAAGGTTGCCCCAGTACACAGTAGGGTGCAAGATGAGAGAATGTGGCCGATCCCTAGATTGTAGGGCATGCAGAAAGGCAAAGGTAAAAGGGTGCAGTTATCCCAGGTTGGAGAGGGTAAAGCCTTTTGAGCTTGTGCACACAGACCGTTTTGGGCCCATGCCAGAGAGTTTGGGCGGGGCCAGGTTTGTGCTGACACTGACAGATGATTTTAGCCAAGTTGGCTGGTGTTTCTCGCTGAGAACGAAAGGAGAGGCAACGCAACTGATCAAAGACTGGGTTGCGGAGGTGGAACTACGGTTCTCCACCAAGGTGCAGGGGTTCCAGAGTGACCGAGGTGCAGGGTTTACTGGGTCTGCTCTGCAGAGTTTCTTCCGTCAGAAGAGGATACGTCACAAGGTGACGGGTGCTACTTCTCCTCAAGAGTAAAGCTCTGGTTCAAGCAACAGAGGTTTTACTGTGTGACTCTGGTTTGCCTCAAAGTTTTTGGGGGGAGGTGATAAAGACGGCCAATTTCACGATGAACAGGTCCTACAATTCAGTGGTAGGTGACACCCCGTTTTACATGCTCCACGGAGAGAAACCGAAACTGCATTTCTTCCGTGTGTTTGGTTCACAGGCCTGGGTGCCTGTGCCAAAGGCTCAACAAAAGGAGGGTGACCCAAGGTCCCAGAAAATGATCTTCTGTGGATATGAACCTGCGACAAAGGGGTGGAGGTTTGCATATCCAGAAGGTGATCAGACCAAGCTTCTGATCAGTAAACATGCTGAGTTCTGTGAGCAGAATGGTTGGTCAAGGATCCATGCGAATCCTGACGTTCTCTCAGAATGTCTGTCTGATTCTGAGGAGGAGGGAGAGCCAGAGGCTGAACCTGTTGAAGAGGACCAGGTCTATGACCAGGGTCAAGAACAGGGTTGGGCATCTCCACAGGTTGTTAAAAGAGAGCCCAAGAGTGAACCTTCGTCTCCTGTTAGCAAAGTGCAGAAGGCCCGAAGACACAGTAAGTCAGAGGGGGAGTCTTCTGATGTAGAGGACACACGTGCTGGCCCCAGTGGGTCAGAAGGAGCACCTGGGATTGTGCTCAGACAAACTGCTCGAACCATGAAGGGAGTTCCACCTGAGAGGTTTCAGGTCACCAGTGCGTGGGTTGGTTTCGCACAGTGCGAACCTGAGAGTTTTGAGGAGGTTCAACAGTTGCCAAAGAAAGACGCCAGGAAGGGGCGAGAGGCAATGGAAAAGGGGTTGAACTCAAAGAGGTCTGTAGATGTGTGTTCACAGTTTCCCTCAGGGTGCGAGACGAGAGGGGGTGTGAAGAGAATCAGAACTTACAGGGTTAAGCAGTTCTGAGTGACGTCTCACATTCTGAGGCGTGGCTTTGTTCACAGCGGGGAGTGTTTCTCTGTGTGTCTTAGCTCTTTCGCTTTTGAGGCGAGGCAGCAAGATGTGCGCTCTCTCGCCGGGCTGATTTATGCTGTTTTTCTACACGATTAAAGACTGTTGGAGATAAGCTATAAAGCTTGTGTGCAGCTTGATTTATCACACACACATTGCAACAGTTTTCTACCGCTGCGTCGACTCTGCTACAGGATGCTGACGGAGAGTTATCCATGGGAGTCCGTGTGGGGCACAGGGAAGTGTGCCGGGCTCCATCCAATAGCCACAGTTCACAGAATAAAATATAGGATAAAAATTAGTAAAATGTAAAACAAAACAAACCAGCACACAAACAACTTTTTCACAGATACAATTAAAAGAAGGTGGTATCTCAAACCATACACAGTGAAACCAGGAAAACTACAAAACTGAACACGTAAACTTGGCTGGATCCAGGAATGTCATTAGGTTCCAGCATCACAAGATTGCTGGGAAGACAAACATATGTGCATGTGATGTACTACAGGTAATTGTTAATGGCTTTGTAGCCTGATTGAGAAGAACTTGGGTCCACGGATAGTGTGGTAAAACTGAGGTGGGGGTAAAGTAAAAGGACATGTGTGAAATTTCATGGAATTCCAGAAAGGGACTGATTTACTCATGATTCCTGTTTTCTGACAGTGAGGGTGAGATGAACAGGAAGGGACATTTTTGTTGTACCCATCTCTGGTATTTGCCAGAACAGGCATATAATGGACATGGCAGGTAACAGGAGGCCTGTAAGAATGACATAGGAGACTGGTATTGGGTTGAATTAGGCCACAACTTTATTGAACACATGAAAAAGTAGGTTTGACTAAGGCATTGGGCATATATCCTGCATCAGGCAGACTACCTGCTACCTGATAGGATCGAACTACCTAGCTGGGTCAAACCCGTGCTGGAGTGTCAACAGCAAAATGGATTGGATGCCACAACCCCACACTGGCTGCCAGTGGGAGAAATGTATTGGCCCATTGGTCCACTGGTGGACTTCTGGGCAGAGTCAACCCTCCTGGACCCCTTTAATGGGGTGCCCTTGTGACTAAGGATGCAGTCCAATGCTTAATCCACCAAAGTAATGATGGTTGCTACAAGGTTGGCAAAAACCTACAAGTTGGCCAGATTGCTTGCAGGAGAAAATTCCTCCCTCTCCCTGAAATATGGAGACCAAATTAACCAGAGCAAGGTCCATAAGCAACGTGCCCACTTTCTCCCTCTAGGTGGGGCCCTAAAGACTGGGTGAGTGGGTGGAAAATCCTGTGACAATCAGCCAAGAGGGCAGTTGACACCTGGCTGGGGGTGGGCTACTCCCAGCCCAAAACCTCAGACTTTGATTGGCTGAGCTGGCACCAATTTCCCTTACCTGAGGGTCCAATGCAGCTGGAGGTGGACTGTGCCAGCCATGCCCTCTCCCGGATGCACCTGGAAGTTGGTAGCCTCCCTGAACCCATCCCAGCCACTCCATAAGGCAATGGCTGCCCACCCAGCGCCCCAGGTGAGGGGATATTGTCCTTGCTACCACCCATTATTACAGTGGTACCTCGGGTTAAGAACTTAATTTGTTCTGGAGGTCTGTACTTAACCTGAAACTGTTCTTAACCTGAAGCACCGCTTTAGCTAATGGGGCCTCCTGCTGCCGCTGTGCCACCACTGCACGATTTCTGTTCTCATCCTGAAGCTAAGTTTTTAACCCAAGGTAATATTTCTGGGTTAGTGGAGTCTGTAATCTGAAGCATATGTAACCTGAAGCGTATGTAACCTGAGGTACCACTGTATTATTAAAACCCTCAGTGTCTCCCCATCTCTCCTTTACCTTTGCTGTTGTTTAAAAAAGGCCTTTCTTTCACATTAATTGTCTCACTCTTCTTGCTGCACCCAAATGTCTCCCTTCCATTCCTTGGCTGCTTCAAAGGAGAGAGAAAGGATGTGGAGCCCTCAAATTAATGGCATTTGGGTCCCTTCCAACTAAAAGTCTCTATGATTCTTGTTCAACTGGCTCATGTTGGTTAGTGTGGGGGTGGTACAGATGGCAGTGACCTGGAGCGCCTTACTTTGGGCACGTATTTGATTTAGTTCATGTCATCTGATGGACCCTTGGCAGTCTTGCACCCTGCAGTTGCTTGTAGGTGGTTTAGGCTATGGGCTTATAAATAAATTACTATTGCTATTTAAAATAATATGATCTGTGAATAGAATTGCATTTTTAAACACATTCACATATCATCATTTGCTATCAGAACCTTAGTGCAAACTTTCTTCCTGGCAGACTCTAGGAACTGCAGTGCTGTGATGTCTTCTAACAGCAAATTTGATTTGGTTTCACTGGACTACAATTCAAAGGATCTTTTGATTCTATGTCTTTTGAACCTGGATACTGGAAATGGAATGCATAATCTGGAGTAGATATTAGGATGACATATATTCAGAGCAGATTTTGAGATGGCCTGATCCTGCAGGCCATGCCCTGCAACATTTCTCCTATGAAAATAAGGATATTTTTTCAAGAAGCTTTTGCGAACCCACACACTAAACCATGTCCCTGGAGCTTACGCCCCAGGAATGAGACATGACCACAATGGATAGGTTTAAAATTAGGCTACAACTTTATTGAATTTCAGGTATAGGGACCTTGGCTTAGGCCTTGGAAGATGTCCCTCTCATAATTGACAGGGGCTGAGGATGCGCAGGGCAGTCAGGCATTGTGGGAGGGGACTATAAATGTGAACTTACACAGCATGCCCTCCCACTTCACCAAAGCTGTGAGTTTGACCTTATGACACCACTCCAGGGCCAGTGACTCCCACAATCCACCCTTTAATTGACCCTGCTAACGCCGCCATGTGGGGGTGCATGAAGATGTTACCCCCAATCACAAAGATAGACTTTAGAATACCGCTTCAGCAAACTGATTTACTGAATTAGAAATTAAGTTATAAGTAAGACAAGGTGGAAATTTGAAATAACTTTATTATGCTTATTTTAAGGTATAAGTAATGGAGAATTAACACTTTGAACTTAGAAACATAATATTTGAAAGATACAGTAAGATACGAAATAAGGTAACAAATTGCTGACGTTTTTACTGCAAAGAACGCTGGGTTCGGAGGATGTGGGGAAGTCCAGTTGGTTTTATAAGAACTATTTGAAAAATTGAACTTTATTATTTTTTCTTTTTGCTTTTTATCTTCTTCTTCTATGTTTATAAATGTTTTTAATGTGGAATATATATGTGAAAACCCAATAAAATTTATTAAAAAAAAAAAAATAGAATACCAGCCTAGGCCTAAAACTGCCACCCAAGACCCCAAACTGCGGACTTGCCAGCAAGATACCTACAGCTGAAGCCCCCCTCCTAAAGAAAAGGGCTGTGCCCTGCCAGTCACCAGTCCTTGAGGCCCCAATGCACATCGTGCAACCAAAGGGGGGGGGGGTCAAATGTATTCCATCCACACGTAACAGTTCGGAATTGTCCTTTGTAATTTTGGGGTGGCGAATGGAGACACCGCTGATTTGGTGCATTGTGTTACGCATGGCCCTATGAATTTTTTTTGCACTGTATGATTGATGCGAGAAGGTTTATTGGCCCCTCTGCAGCACTGACAGGGAAGGAGGTCGGACCAGAGGATGGTTGTTGCTGAGCATAGGGCATGCACATTTTCGTGGTCTGCCTTCGCAGACAGAACCAGGCTGATGCCTTTTTGCGCTACCAGGTCATATCCTCTCAGGTGCAGAATCAATGCCTCTGGCAGGTTGTGGGCAGTGACGGCTCTGCGTAGCATGGGCATCAGTGCACCCCAATGCATGCCTTGTTGTCCTATCCAATGTATGCGGACATTAGGGTGGATGTCAAGGTTAGTTCCCCAAATGTGCGAGGCGACATGGATCGTGGCCCAGGGTACAATGCTATGCCCCACAACCCAGATGTTTGTGCCGGGCACACCTGCAATAAAAGTCAAAGGGAAACAGTAAAGGAAAATGTGTGGGGATGAATGTAGCCCTTGTAGGGCGCAGAACACCATCAGCCCAGAGCCTTGATACTGGCAGAGTCCCAACCCTGGGCTGCTGCTGTTGAAGCTGCACCAATGTGGAAGGAATGACCTGAGAATTCCCTTGGATTGCCGCCACAGGCCTCATAGGTAAGACTGCCGTGAACTGGCAGCACATCCAAGGACGTTTGTCTGCATGGATGAGGAAGGCACCCCAGTGGTTAGGACACACTCAGAGGAACCTGCGCGTGTCTCACCACAGGCAGGGGCCATCCTGCTCAGAGGGGGCCAGTGTTGTGGTGTTACCCCTCCACACCTGCTCAGTTTGGATGAACAAAACTTAATTTTTAGGTGGAGCCCTAAAAAACATAAATCAGTGTCTGTTAAACCTGAGTGTGGTGAGGAGGGGCTACTGAAAATACATTCACCAATGCGTAGAGCCCCAAAGAAGACCAGGGAGAATGCTGCATGGTAGAGGTGCATTTCGAAGTTCGACCAGCCCAGCTCTGGCAACTTGTCCCAAATTAACCTCAGGGTATCTGGTGTTATAGGCTTCCTGCCATCTTGGCGGGGAGGGATAATACAATGCCACCCCACGAGCAGCTTCTTGACATGGAAGCTTTCACAAGGGTCAGGCCACCGGAAACATTTACGGAAGAATGAAATAGCTGCCTTGTAGAGCAGTAACGTTTTGATGGCCAAGACTCTACATTTTAGGTGGATCCAGAATTTTAGCATGTCAGAGTCAGAGGCACGTCTGAGGCTGAGCCATAGGGGCCACAGAAACTCTCCAAGGATGACCAAGCTCTGGCATATGAGCGCCTAGTGGAGGGTGCTAATGCCAAAAATATTCCCTGCATTACTTCTCGCATCCAATCTGCCACAGTTCGTCTGGGAAGGGGTCAGGTATCTGTGCTGCCTCGGGTGCCAGTTCGCGGAATTGCTCCATCTGGAAATGAGATAAAGCATCCGCAATGTCGTTTCTAAGACCTGGTATGAAACGTGTCATGAAGGAAATGTTTTGCTGAAGGCATTCTAGCACGAACAGGTGCAACTCCCTGATGGCCTGGTCAGACTTTGCTGACTGCCTGGCTATAATCCTTACCACTGCTTCATTGTCCGACCAGAAGCAAACCCTGGAATTCCTGAAATGGTTTCCCCAGATGTGAAGGGCAACTAGAATAGGAAAGAACTGGGGAAAAGTTAAGTCCCATGTGATGCCTGCTGCATGCCTGAGTAAACAATGTAGGGCTCCATTACCAATAAAGGAATCAACGCTGCATTTTCTGAGAAGTGGTTGGCGACTAAAGTATTGCAAAGAAAGAATTTAAAGTGGATTGGTGACCTTTTCCTTCAAAACTGTAAGAAGGGCTTCATATGTCAGTGTCACCATTTTCTTCCTTTGGTACAATTATTTGTACTTTTATTTATTAGATTTATACACCACCCTTCATCATACAAACATAGGGTAGAAATAGAACAAGGAAGAAATAGAACAAAACTTCAAAACAACACCCCCCTTCCCACAGACACATTTAAAAGAAGGTGGATTCTCTAACTATGCACAGTTAAATCAGGGAAACTACAAAATTGAACAAGTAAACTTGGCTGGATCCAGGAATGTCATTAGGTTCCAGTATCACCAGATGGCTGGGAAGAATGAGCATGTGATGCATTAATTGTTGATTACTTTGTGGCTGACTGAGAACATCTTGGTCCCAATGACATTGTGATGAAACTGAGGTGGGGATAAAGTAGGAGGGCATGTGGTGAAATTTCATGGAACTCCAGAAAATAACTCATCTACTCACAATTCCTGTTTTACAAGAGTAAGGGTGAGATGGACTGGAGGGGGCATTTATCTTGTATTAATCTCTGTAATTTGCTGGTACAGGCATATCATGAACATGGCAGGTGACAGGAGGGCCACAAGAATAACATAGAAGACTGGTATTGGGTTGAATTAGACCACAACTTTATTGATGACAGGAAAGAGTAGGTTTGACTAAGGCATTGTGCATATATCCTGCAACAGGCAGCCTGCTTGCTACCTGAGAGGATTAAAATACCTGGTGGGGTCAAACCCCTGCTAGGGAGTCAACTGCAAAATGGATTGGATGCCCCAACCCTACACAAGCTGCCAGTGTCACCCTTCCTGGACCCCTCTAATGGGGTACCCTTGTGACTAAGGATGCAGTCCAATGCCTAATCCACTAAAATTATAACAGTTGCTACAAGGTGGGCAAAAACATGCAAACCGGCTAATTTGTTTGCAGGAGAAAATTCCTCCCTGGCCCTGAAATAGGTAAAGGTAAAGGGACCCCTGACTGTTAGGTCCAATCGCGGACGAGTCTGGGGTTGCTGCACTCATCTTGCTTTAGTGGCCGACTGAGCCAGGATACAGCTTCTGGGTCATGTGGCCAGCATCACTAAGCCGCTTCTGGCAAACCAGAGCAGAGTGGAAACGCCATTTACCTTCCTGCTGGAGTGGTACCTATTTATCTACTTGCACTTTGACATGCTTTTGAACTGCTAGGTTGGCAGGAGCAGGGACTGAGCAATGGGAGCTCACCCCGTTGTGGGGATTCAAACTGTCAACTTTCTGAGCAGCAAGCCCTAGGCTCAGTGGTTTAGGCCACAGCGCCACCCATGTACCTGGCCCTGAAATACAGAGACCTAACTAACCAGAGCAAGGTCCATAGACAACATGCCCACTTCTCCCCTCTGGGCAGGCCACTAAAGACTGGGTGAGGGAATGGATAATCCCGTGATGATCAGCCAGGGTCCCAGGTGAGGGGATATTGTCCTTGCTATAACTTAGCATTATTATTAAAACCATCAGTGTCTCCCCATCTCTTCTATACCTCTGCTGTTGTTTAAAACAAGCCTTTCTTTCTCTTTAATTGTCTCACTCTGTACCCAAAGGTCTTTATTCCATTCCTCGGCTGCTTCATAGGAGAGAGAGAAAGGATGTGGAGCCCTCAAAACCTCTATAGGACCTTTGCACAATGTATTTACTTCCTGGAATAATGTGTTGTCTTCAACATGAAATTCCAAATTCAGTGTAGTAATTTATAATCAATATTTCAATAACAAGGGAGCACACTCACTCTCTTTCATACACACCAACTACAGTAAACTGATTAACTTTCTCTAACTGAGCAACCAACATGCAGGCTTCCTCTTAAGTTCCAAATAAATTTAAATATACATTAAAGATCATCATGAGATGTGTGCAGAGGAAGACTGCAAAATAGGAGAAAGCAGGAAACCAGGAAAAGGGAGCGGTTTATGTGCAAGGGAGTAAGAAAAAAGAGGAAAGGTGAAAAGGGGGGGTGAAGGGGGTGATTGTGAATGTCGGTGTGTCTGTGAAAAGGAGACTGCAGAAAAAGAGAGAGTAGAAAGAATGGAAATAGGGGGATATGTGTGCAAGGGAGCGGTGAGATAAGTAAAGAGGAAGGGAGGAAGAGGAGGTGAAGCTGAAGATAAGTGAGCCAAGTGGTTTGCAAAAAGGGAGTATCAGGCATGGGGACATGGTTATTTGGAAAGGAGGGTATGAAAATGTCTGCAGAATAGGAAGGGGTGGTGTCACCATAATTGGGTGGAAAGTGAGAAGGGGCTTTAATAGCTGCAATGTGTGGCAGGAGGAAGATACAGGAGGTTATCACAGGCTGGTTTGTTTTCAATGTGGGGTTGCAGAAAAGGAGGGGGACGTTTCATGTAGACACGGACGTGGGTTTTAAAGTGAAAATGGATGGAGAGCAGGATTGCAGGATTGAAGAGAAAAGTGGCTTGACATATGAAGTTTGGAAGGTTAAATTCAGGACAAATGGTTGCATTGCATGGGAAGGGAGAGGTTTAGGGGGTTGGTGAACAGAGGGAGATGAAGAAAGCCCTACTAAAATTTGATAGACCACTGAAGATGCACTGAGGGATTCAGGAGTCAGAGATATAAGAAGATCCTTGGTGGATCACACAAAAAACTCATATAGTCCAGCATAGTATTCTTAGGAAACAGATGCTTGTGAGAAGCCTCTCCCACCTGTGATCTCCAGAAACTTAACTGAGAGGCTTATTGGTTCTTATACGGGAGGAAATATAGCTATTGTGACTAGTACTCATCTGTCTCTCATAATATGAGAACCTGTGGACATGCAATGAAATTGAGAAACTTGATGGTTATGTATTAGCTCTGCTGTTGGGGGAAATGTGGATCTGAATGTCTGTTTCTGGGAAACAGTATTGGGAGAGTGGTGTAGCTCTCATGTCCTATTTTCAGGCTATGCATAGTCAAGTGTGTGGCCACTGTAAAAATACTTTTCTTGGGCAGATGGCCTGATTCAACAGGCTGATGTAACTTCTAGCCTGTTGCAGTTTATAGGGAATCTTCTTACAGCAGCCAAACTCCTCATTGCTTCCAAGTGGTGTTCACCCAGTGTACCTGCTGCAGAGTTCAGTGTTCCATAATGTACCTGCTGAAGACGTCTGGCTTCATAATTTTATCTAATTTGACTGCTCATGTGGCTGACTGAGGGGAGCCAAAAGAGCAAACAGGTTGAGACACTATCAAGTCCTTTTAAAATATGCTCCTGGGCTTGAGAACTCCTGGCCTGGGAGCCAAATGCAGCACCCACATAACTCTTTACCTGAAGTTTCACTAAAGCAAAAAAGGTGAAACTTTGATAGCTGCACAGCCCCTTTATTATCTATATGGGACACCACAATGAATATCTTATTCATCATCGATTTTATTTATGAAAATTCTATCTCATCATTCTTGCCAAAGGAACCCTGGCTGGATATTCAAATGGTTTTACTTTTGAATATCCCAATTTATCCTGTCTCTTCTCTTCTCTTCTCTTCTCTTCTCTTCTCTTCTCTTCTCTTCTCTTCTCTTCTCTTCTTTCTCTTCTCTTCTCTTCTCCAATTACTACACCACCATTCCTCCCACACAAGTCAAAATTGTACGATAAAAAACATTATAATGTAGGGCCGGCAAACATATAGATTTTCCCAGAGATTACAGGGAATTGAGCTCTGGAAAAAGCTCAACAACTTTTGGGTTCTCCTTTCAAAATGCTCAATATTTATGGTGGTTTCCTTAAAAAAACATGTTTTGAGTGTACTGGCTTTTACCTTTTGAGATGTGGGAACCCTAAGTTCACCATGAAAGATTTCTGAGTAAGCTTGGTTGTCCTGGAAGACAAGGAAAGGTCAGTAAAGAATAGGAAGCAGTATAAACCTGCAGTATCCTCAATGAAGACGGGTCAGAAGTGGGGTCTCTCAAGGATCAATACAGTGGTACCTCAAGTTACATACGCTTCAGGTTACATACACTTCAGGTTACAGACTCCGCTAACCCAGAAATATTACCTTGGGTTAAGAACTTTGCTTCAGGATGAGAACAGAAATCGTGCTCCTTCGGCCCCATTAGCTAAAGGGGTGCTTCAGGTTAAGAACAGTTTCAGGTTAAGAACGGACCTCCGGAACAAATGAAGTACGTAACCAGAGGTACCATAGGGTTTGGGGGCTTTTCAACATTTTTAATTTGGTCCCACACATCCTGTCAAAGAAACGTAAGGAAGCAAACAACAGAAAAGAATAGAGTTTCAAATATAATGAAATGTATTTAAAATTTTTGAAAACATCAATAACTTTAAAAAGCTGAAACACACCCTCCCAGTCAATATTTTGAAGGCTAATAGCCTTCAAATTATTGTAACCTTAACTCCCTGGATCAATAGGAATTTTAAAAACTCGTGAAACATCATAATGGGAGAGATGAATGCAGTGCACCAGAGTGGACATTCCCTGTCATGGGTCAGCAACAAATGGGAGTTACATCATGGGGACTTTCTCTGTTAATCATATGGATCCATATTTTATGTGCAAAATATTTTTTTAATTGCTATGTATATGATTTATTTTTCAGAAGTTAAAGTTGTATGAGTTTTAGTTGTAGCCAGAGCTTGTAAACATTGCTTTATCAGATGGCCTCTCTATGTGACCTTTGTGCATCTTGGTTAACTGTATCTCTCCCTAGGTAGAGAGTGTCCAGGATGTTTTTGATGCCTCGTTGAAGAAGGAAAGGTGTGGTCCTATAATAAGAATAATTTTATTATTTGTACCCAACTCATCAGACTGGGTTGCCCCAGCAACTCTTTGAAAGCTGCTTTGAAAGATATGGCTGTGTGGCCCTTCATCCTTCATGGATTTGGTTAATTTCAAGCTTTCTTGAATGAGATGGATTATGGAGACAGGGGTAGCCAACATAGTGTGCTCCAGACAATTCCCATCAACCCTAGTTGGAATGTCTGGCTTTAGAGGTGATGAGCGTTGTAGTCCAGCCACCTCTGGAAGTCAGCATACTACCTCTCCCTGATCAATATCCATTTCTAGCTCAGCAGGCTCAGCTTTAGCTAAAACAACCTGTGTTATATTATTTGTAAATCACAGTTTGATATGACAATGTTGGTGCAGACAACTATATACAGTCAATACCTCGGGTTACAGACACTTTGTGTTGCACGTTCTCGGGTTGCACACCACGCCGAACCCGGAAGTACCGGAAGAGGTTACCAATTGCTGATCACTCTATCTGATCATGGACAGAAGCATTTCCACAGAAGCATTGTGATATAATTAAGGTAGGATATACTAGGGGGTTATTTGGTGAAATTACATGGGGTTCTCAAAAAGGGTTCAATCAAGTAAAATACCTGTCTCTTAACCCTGAGAATGGGATGGAGTGCAAACTGCAGGTGGCAGAATTTCATACCGTTTCCAAAAAAGAGTTAATCCAATTTCCACATTGTGCTTTGTGTTCCAGTATAAAATTGCACCATGTCTGGGAAAGCATGCAATCTCTAATTTCATCATTTCCCACCCCCTTACTGGACTAGTTCTTTCCACCTGGAACCTTCAGGCTCCCTTCTTGGCCTATAAAACCCTCCAAACTAGGCTCATCCTCCATCCTTCACCTGCTTGTTTGTTCTGAGCACTTTGATCTCTTCAGCACTATGACGACTTTCCTGAGTACTTGTCTCCTCTTGGTCATCCTTT
Source organism: Podarcis muralis (assembly GCF_964188315.1). NCBI lineage: Eukaryota > Metazoa > Chordata > Lepidosauria > Squamata > Lacertidae > Podarcis > Podarcis muralis. The sequence continues at coordinate 78,995,337 of NC_135661.1, read as the reverse complement.
GCCTAGGTGAGTAGGAGCCTGAGATCCTGAATTCTTTCTCCAAGAACATTCAGTCAAGGGGCTAGTAGTGTCCATATGCCACCTTTTGAAGCAGGAGAGGAAAAGTAGTTGTTGTGGAAGATAATAATCAGGCATCCAAACAACATGAGCAGTCCAACACAGTTATTGCTACCTATGCCCTTGCAGCCATACAGAGCTCTGCAGGAAGGAGAGGAGGTCTAGCTAATCAGAGGACTGGATGAGGGAGAGCAGAGCAGGGAGGCTGGCAGGAGAAGATAAAAGCAGCAGAGGCAACTGTCTAGAGAGGCAAGGGGACAGGTCCTCCTTACTGTTCCATTTACTCATGAGGAGGCCAGTGGAGAGGAGAGGAGTAACTTTAGCCCTGCACTAGGCTGCTTGCTGCAGATAACTGGCTCTTGCTGGAGGCAACAGATCAATGGTACTTTGAGGCACTGAGAGACCTCTAACCGTAGATGCCAACCCTATGGGGCTGGGAACATCTCTGCCTCCCCAAGTATGTGATGATGGGACTGAAAATTCCCCAAACTTGAGGGCCCCCATTGTGCCTCCTTGCAACCTTGTGGTCTCAAGTGCATACAATGAGCACCCCCAATGTCAGCCAGAACTTGGTGCCTCCCTTTAACCACAAGTTGAAAGCACTGGTTGCAAGAGCAAGGAACCAGTGCAAGGGCCATCACTGGTAGGGAATTAGCTTTTTTGGGAAAATCTCTCTAGGTGGAAGTAGCCAGTTAGCAGTGACCAGGGATGGAATATGGCCCCTGCTGTTGTGGGCCCTGGGCTGGAGGAGTGGTATAGAGAGGGGTGAAGGGGTTTTCATCATAACTCCCCAGCCATTTTTCTGTGGATAGGCAACAGTTTTGATATTTTCCTGGTAGGTAGTGTGGTGTAGTGGTTAGCGTACTGAGCCCAGGAGCTGAGAGAGATCAGATTCAAAATTCCCCATTCAACCACAAAGCTGATATTGAGTCTTGTTTAGTGGTTGGGTCCTGAGGGTCCATTTAGAAAGTGTGCTTGTATCTCCTTATGGAATGGGGCAAGGGGCATTTTTTACATTTGCAGAGCCTTTTTGAGCCTCAGGATTATTATGGGGAGTGGGGTGCATTTAGCATGGCTGCAGGGGGGCCCTAAGGGCAAAGGAAATGTTCCTCGAGGCCCTGAGAAGGCAGAAGGCAGCCCTACTGCAGCTGCAGCTTCCATGTGCTTGTCAGCTGGCAGAAGCAAGAAACACAAAATCCTAACCAAGGTGCTGTTAATTTAATTTCAACAGGATTAGATGCCTTGGAAGTAAATACCGGTTTTGCTTCGCAGGAAGTGCCAGAGGTGGAAGGCACTCAAGACGTGGTCATGGCAAAAGGTGAGGCATTATATTCTCAGCAGTGGAGTTGGCCAGGGTGGCATCCCCAATTGCCATGGATTTGTCAGGGTTGGAGTCCAGCTCAGTGACCTTTCTCCCCTCCAGTGGTGGCTGTGGCTTCCACTGGACTCCCCCTTTATACAGGGGGATCTGCCATCTTGTTGGATGCTTGTAATCAGGAAAGGGGCCCAGGATCTGTGGATGTGACCAATCACCCTGATCTGCAGGGATAACTCTGATGCCCCCCCTTCATCCAGTAGCACCCACCAGCTCAGAGGCCAAAGGAAGGGGAGAAGGCGGGTCTATATCATCAGTGCTGCCCCACCCTGATCCCTTGGATGTGGTTAAGCGGACGCCACCCAAGCCACGTTACCCACATCAGAGGGGCAAGGAGTTCAACCCCACCTGTTGGGTTGGGTATAGAGTTCCTTCAGTACTTGTGGCAAACACCCATGGTGCTACTCCACTGCATCTGTGCACTGTGTGCAATGCCTCTTCACAAAGACACACCCCAGGTTTGTTCATAATTTTGCTTCCTGAGCCCAAGATTGGGAATATTAAATGGAAAATTGGAAGTGGATGGGAGTTTGGTTTTAGAGTCAACAATTGTAGGGATTCCCATGCTGATCTCAGGAAGACTCAGCCATCTTCCCATTGCTTTCAGCAGAGGTCACCTAACTGTGGTCCGTGGGCCTCATATATCTGCAGGTGGCCAACTTTCCATATTTGTTGATTCAGCCCTTGCTCTGCTGTGGCAATCATGCTTCCCTCAGATGGCGAAGGTCCTTGGCAGGGTTTGATGGACATTATTTCCATGAAGCGGGTGGTTGATAGGGAAGACACTCTCATGTACAATTCTACCCATGCTCTCTTCATCGACCACAAATGGATTTGTTTGGTTAAGGGGAAGCACCATTACAGTGTGCTGAATGTGAAAGTATGTAATGAGACTGCTGAAGTCCCATTCTGCGATTCACTGGCCAACAACATGTAGTGGGGAGGGGGGAAGAGTATGTCCCTGATTTAGCATGCATACTAGCAAATGGGAAGAAGGCTTTGTGTCTTTCCATTTCTGTGTCTCGAGATGTTCCTGTGTGAGGAATGGGGGGGGGGGAGATGTGTGTTGGTGTGCATGCAGCCTCTAACACACTATTACATGTGGATCCTGAGGCCATTAACATTGCTCGTGTTTGGCTTGGAATATTCTGTTTCTCAAACACTGAACAACTTATGTTTCCTCTCCTCTCCTCCCTGCAGTGAAACCTGTGGAATGTATGGCAAACTGGAAGAATACTTGTCGTATCAAAGGAGGAAGTTGCTTTTCTCAGCTTACTGAAACCTATTTAAGTGAGTATGAAGCCTTTCTGTCATATTAACTCTAAGCGTGTGTTTGCATCCTTCGGTCTCTGGGGTATCTAGTGTGACAACAGAATGCTGATCTCACCATCCTTGAGGAACTCAACTTTTTCAACAATTAAATATTAGAATTAAAACTATATATAAAATCTGTTTAAAATGTACCAATAATTACAATAAAAACAACACAACCCCAACCCTTTCAGTAAAAGCAGTCATTCTCCAAAAACATGTTGAGACCCACTTGTAAAATGACAACAAGGTGGGATTTAGTCTAGATTCCTGAGTAAGGTACAATAAAGGCAAAAAAGAAAATAAAGAAGAAAACCTCGTGTTGAAACCCATCCATCCCTCTCTATGTTGAAAACACTCTCTCTCTCTCTCTCTCTCTCTCTCTCTCTCTCTCTCTCTCAGGCAGGTAATTTCAGAGTCTGCAAGGAGCCACTGAGATGACCCATTTCCATATCATTAACTAATAGAGTGTGGAACCTCTCTCACTCTCTCATACTTTGACTCAGGGAAGCTTCATAGATCCACAGAGCCACTGGTAACCTTCTCCTGACTTTTACCAGCTGCTTACTGTGAACAAACTGTGCACAAATATTCAGGCCTCATCTTTCTCTGGCATTTGTCTCATAGCTCCCCCTTAACTCCTAAATGACAATCCCTCAGTGAATGATAATTCCCAACTGCTTAGAAAGCAACCAAATCAGAGTCTACTCTTCATTGGTGCAGGCACATTGATGTAGCAATGAGGTGCGTAGCAAGCGAATGCACACAAGGAGACATGTGTTGGGTTCAGATTAGTCCACAACTTTATTGATTACAGGGATAAACAGCTTTGACACAGACACTGGGCATGTAACCAGTCCGACTACTGACTGATAGACTATTGGGGATGACCAATTTTAGCATCCATCAACAGCATGAAGAGCATCCTGTGAACCTCAAGTAGAGACCGGCAAGGGGTGCTCTGTCCCCTGAACCCCTGAGCTGGACGTATGGACAAGGAATGCATTCTTCCAAGATCCCTGAGAGGGATCCCATCTGACAGGGTAGGGCTTCACCTCCCATTCCCACTAAGAATCCAGCCCAATGATTCTTCTGCTGCACAACGTGGTGAAATAGAAGGTTGCACAGAAGGTGCCAAACTGCCAAACCTACAACACCTGGAACAAGTCCAGCATGCCATTAAGGACATCCACAAGCCACACCTTGTAGCCAGTTGCTTAGTAGTGTATAATCTGTCCTGTAAAAAGTCCCCTTGGGCTTGCACATTTTACTTCATCACTTAGTTCATCTTACTTGGTCCTTGTTAACTCAGATGGGATGGACAGTTCCCCTCCACACTTGCCTCTTTCATTTGCAGGGTTAACCAAGCAACAGACAAGCATTTTCCTTGTCCTCCTACTGTGTTCGGCCCACACAGACTACCCAATCTCCTCCTCCTCCTTCATTTGTTGTCTTCTTCCCTTGAGTCCTGCAATGTTTTCCACTGAAAGCAAAGCACAATGCTGTGACTTGGGTCCATTGCTCACTTCACTTTACTCTCTCTCTCTCTCTTGTAATTCATTTTTATTGGTTCTTTAGACATATATTCATCAAATCACATTTTAACAACTTGATTTTCCTCTAATTAAACATATATTTTTAAAACATAATGAAAGGGGAAAAAACAAAAAAAACATATTTATTTATTGATTTGATTCATTTGTAATCCATTTCCATTTGACTTCCCTCCCCTTCTTACCTCAGTCCTCAGTTTTACTTAATTGACTGCCCCTCCTAACACAGCCATTTATTCAATAACCTAATTCCATTATTTTACTTTTTTCTTCTTTTCTTCTTTTCTTACAGGAGTTACTCTAAAGTGGTAAAAAAAATAAATATTCTCCATAATGGTCTTTCATGGTGGATGAAAAATCCTCTCATGGATGCTTTCCCTGTATTCCAGACAGTCTTAATATTAGTTCCTTTGTCTATATTAAATTTGAAGAATTCTTCTATTTTTAATATTTTTAATATAATATTTATTATTATTATTTTCTTTTTTTCTTCCCCCCCCCTTTATAACAACTAAATAAAATTTCTTCATCACATATATCTTTGCTCTAACTGAGCTTTGACTTCCTCCTGTCCCCCTCCCTGACTTCCATCTGTTATCACTTTTATTTTAGCATCACACTATTTATCTTATCTCCATACTTAAAAGACTTCTAATTTTTATGAACAGGTATCAAATCATAACCTATCAATATTTTCAATCAACCCTGCAAGTGTTTTCAAATGTTTACAATGTTCCTTTTTACTAAAGGTATTTTTGAAAATCTTTTTCAGTTCAGTATATATCATATCCCAGTAGGCTTTAATCTTAGGACACGTCCACCACATATAAAAGAAATTCCCTTCCTTCTCCTTATATTTCCAACATACCTTATCTTCTAAATTTTAGCAAGTTTAGTCAGCGTCAAATACCACCAATACATCATCTTCATTAAATTTTCTTTTAATGTCATGCATGCAGTGAATTTAATTGCTTTTGTCCATAGTCTTTCCCACTTCAAATCTGAAGAATTCTTCAAAAGCTTTCTTAGCTTTCTGAATTATTCCTTCATCAATAAGTAATGCTTCATTCATCCTCTATCTTTTCCGCCCTCTTTCTTTCCCCTTCAGGAATAAGGACACTGAATTGTGATCTGATAGGGACTTTGGATCAATTTCAAAATTTCTCACTCTTAATGTTAATTCTTTTGAGATCCAAATTCCATCTTGCCTGCTGGCATACTGGTTCGGCTCAGAATAATATGAGAATTCCTTTGCCCTTGGATGTTTTAACCTCCAAGCGTCTACTAAATTTCTATTAACTGGAAAAAGTTTGAGCTAATCGTCCTGTTTTATTATCTACACTTCTTTGAGTTCTATCATGTTCGAAACAACTCCATTCAGATCTCCTGGAAGAATTCATTTCTCCTCCATATAGTCTAACACTGTTTCTTCCAGGTGTTTATAGAAATCAGCTTTATTATCACTGGGTGCATATACTACTCAAGGCAGAGTATGTTTTACCAAGTAAGAGGGGACTTTCTTTTTACCCCTTTCTTCATGCCAGATTTATTTGTTCAATTTTAAATTTCATTTGTAGGATTTCCCTTTTCTGCTCTGTTAAACTATGGGGATATGGAGATTTCCTGCTTCTTGGAACCGGCATCATGGGCTGCTACGCTCTTGCATCAGGACCATCCCCCTTTCCCCTCTCCTTACAAAGAAACAAAGAGACCGGGAAAGTCCTCTTTGACAACAACGCTTTTATGCTGACCCCAAGACTCCCTCTTGGGGGTTGGGGGGATGCGTAGCCTTCACGTCTTCCCCCTCAAAGCCCGTTAGCGATCAAGCCCTTCTGAGCTCATGCCATGTTCCATCTTGTGGGAAACCAGAAGTCACTTCACTTTACCCCAGGGTAGTCATACCTTCCGCCCACTACCGCCCATCTTTCTTGATGGTAAAATTTCCTTACCACCCACCAGTGCTCAATGGAAGAAGGATTCAGTTTGTGCTGTAGAACCCCCTACTGCCCACCTAGAATTCTGAAATGGCCACTAGTGAGTAGTAGGGACCAGGTTGTCGTGTACTTTTGAGTTTTTTCTTCCACAGGCATGTCTGCAAGATTTGGGACGCTGCCTGGGCCAGAGTAGGTAATGACCAGGGGTGCAGACTATCCAGGGGTGTCACACTGGGTGCAAACAACACTCCTGAAAAGGAGGAAGGGGTGAATGGAGATTCTCAGACCAATCAGAATGAATTTACCTGATCCAGGCCATATTTTATAAATATTGTCCCCAACGCCACCACCCCACTCTCTCTTTTTAGAACCTGTCTCCAATTAAGGTAAAGGGACCCCTGACCATTAGGTCCAGTCGCGGACGACTCTGGGGTTGCGGTGCTCATCTCACTTTATTGGCCAAGGGAGCTGGCGTACAGTCTCTGGGTCATGTGGCCACATGACAAAGCCGCTTCTGGTGAACCAGAGCAGTGCATGGAAACGCTGTTTACCTTCCCGCCAGAGAAAACCCATTTATTTAGTTGCACTATTAGCTGATGCCAAATAGGCCTTCAACATATAGTAACAGCACATAGCATCAAATGCTGGAATACTCTGATGACAAATGAAGCCGCATAATTTTTTTTAAAAGGAAAAAAGGGGAAAACATACTCAGACAGATATAACTGCTTTTCCCCATAGAAGGTTGCATGCAAAAAGATTTCTTGTATTGAGATAGCCAGAGAGAAGTGAGTTCAAGAGATTAGAAAATTAGAGGAAACAGATGAAAAACCATCTTCTCCCAGCTCTCAGAAATATAGTACATAATATAAGGAAGCTTCATGAGTCAGGCCCCTGGATCAGCTAGTTCCATATCAGGTAGAGATGGGTAGTGGATCAAACTATTCTAGGCTCTTTTGTATGGGCAGAAAAGGAATTCCAACTAGTCCCACTTATGTGCAAGTTGTTAAGGAACTATCCTAGAATATTCACATGGTATTGCAGAAGGAATTATACTTCAAAGAAACTACTTTATGGATTAGTTTGCTGAATTCAGTTGTTGCCAGGTATTTTCTCTTAAATCACCCATTTGCCCAATGTATTTATATTTGTACGTTCATCAATTTGAATTTTTGCATATCTTGCTATTCCTTCAATTCTTTCTAACAGATGGCTCTAAACAGACCTACAAGAACAAGGGTTGTGCTGAAGATTGCATCTCAGCAAATGCCACCTTCTCTTCAGTAGAAAACAAATACTTCCAGCATATCTACTATTGCTGTCAAAAAATTTTCTGCAATAATAAATTTCCTGAAAGTAAGTATATCTATCATCTATCTATCTATCATCTATCTAACTATTTATCTATCTACTGCCAAAGATAAATAGCATTGAGCTTTCCAATTTCTTTCCTTGTTACTCTAAGACAAGCAATACTGTTCCAGTCCAAGATTCATTCCTGAGTCATTCAATATCAAGTAATCCAACTTTTTTACCTCAAGAAAAGCCTAACTAGCTTTTCAGACACCTTTTAATGGAATAACTTTCTAAAGAAATGCCTGAAGCAACTAATATTATAGTTGAGATCTTGTTTATTGTTATATTTTACTCCAAGAAGACGCATTTATCCCAAATAGAATCCAATAAGGCAGACATTTATGTACAAAATATATTTTGAAAAATGTGAAATTTGCAGGTGGCTCTTTGAAATATTAAATAATCAATATATATTTTTGATTTTTTAAATCATATTAATTTTTTTAATCCTTTATTAAAAATTGAAAATTTGGTAACTTAGATTTTTAGATTTAGAGTAAGTCCATCATGTGACATATCATGAAGCTCAGGTTCTGCAGGGATTTGTGTTTTTAGTTTTGACGTATCTCAATGCTGGGCTGAGCTTTTAAGGCCTGTGTGTATTCTGGCAAGGTCAAATCTCTCTCTCTCTCTCTCTCTCTCTCTCTCTCTCTCTCTCTCTCTGAAATTTCCAACCCTCATAACTCAAAAACGGGATGAGATAAAAAAATAAAATTTTAGATTTAAACTTAGTTTTGATCACTCAACAAGTTTACAAAAGATTAAGAAAAATAGATGACATGAGGTAAAAAAGTTGTATCACTTGATTGGGTGCCAGTGCAATGTTTCCTTGCCAGTAATTAGGGACAGAATTTTGATATACGGTATGTCAAAAAAAATAAATGTAGTGAACTGCCGTGTGATTTTTGGATGAAAGGCAGTATACAAATTTAATTCCTAATAAATAAATAAGTAAGTAAATATTGAGCTCCCAATGGGGCCTCAATAATTCCTTGGAGGTGTTCAGTAAATGCCCTAACCTAATTTGTATGAAAAATTATTGGAATCAGCATCACCATCTGTATGTCATGGAGAAGCACTTTCTCCCCAAAAGATTCAAATGACCACTGGGTGTGTGGAAGAGAACACCCCAGATAAATTGGGGAAACAAAGAGAGAGAGAAGATCACATGCCCCCTCTTGCTCACTCTGGGACTCATCTTGGAGGGGCAGAACTGCAGAGGTAGTTAGTGAAACTATCCATTGCTGCTAGATGCCATCTAACTGGAGAACAGCAAAAGTCGCACAGCTTGGGCAAAGTTGTTGAGCTCTATTTGAGAACAAAATTATTTGGGAACAAAAATAAGTTATTGGGTTTTGGAGGGGGTTTTAAAAGCATTTTTAAAAACAAAAATCACCCTACTTGATGGCAAAATATGGACATATTACTTAGGGAGCCCTAAGTTCCTTCCATTGCTATATTTCATGGCTCAGTTAGTGAACTGTTTCTTTTCTCTCATTGGTTTCTACAGTAGGTCTGCCAAACATTGACGTTTTCCTGTGTCCGGGGGGCATTATCGAAAAACAGGAAAATTGTGGGGGGGGGATGCATAAAAACTTCAAATTTGGTGTCCTGATTTTCACTTTTTAAAACTGCAATGACTGGCAATGGTTGCTGGTGATTGAGTGAGAGATGACTGGGGTGACTGGATGGATGATGTATCTGTGTGCATTTGAGGAGTAAAATGGGATGAGTGATAATGAACAAGAAGCTGGGACTGAAACTGCCTTGGTCATGCTGGCTGATAATATCTGGTGGGCTAGGGACAAAGGTGAAAGCTATTTCCTAGTTCTGCTGGATCTCTCAGCAGCTTTTGATACCACAGACCATAACATCCTTCTGGATGTTAAAAGCAACATTTTTCAGCTGTGGGCCACTCCACCGTCCCTCAGACCATGTGGTGGGCCGGAGATGCATATTAAATAAAACCACACATTCTACTCATGTAAAAACATGCTGATTCCCGGACAGTCTGCAGGCCAGATTGAGAAGGCGATTGGGCCGCATCCGGCCTGGGGATCTTAAGTTGCCTGCCCCTTTTCTGGACGGTCTAGAGGGGCTGGGAGCTGGGGCATGGTTATATAGTGGTTCTGCTCCTTCCTCCTGGGCCATGTTCAGAAAATGGGGGGGGGGGTGAGTGTTCAGACCAGACCCCCGGGCTCTCACTTGTGAGGTGCCTCAGGGTTCCTCCCCTCTCCCATGCTTTGCAACATCTACATGAAGCCACTTGGAGAGATCATCAAGGGGTTCAGGTTGGGTGTTGATCAATATGCGGATGATACCCAGCTATACCTCTCTTTTAAATCGGTACCAGCGAAGGTGGTGAAGGTCCTGTATGGGTGTCTGGAGGCAGTTGGAGGATGGATGGTGGCTAACAGATTAAGGATGAATCCTGACAAGACAGAAGTACTGTTCTTGGGGGACAGGGGGTGGGTGGGTGTGGAGAACTCCCTGGTCCTGAATGGGGTAACTGTGCCTCTGAAGGACCAGGTGTGCAGCCTGGGAGTCATTTTGGACTCACAGCTGTTCAAGGAGGTGCAGGTCAATTCTGTGTCCAGAGCAACTGTCTACCAGCTCCAACTGGTATGCAGGCTGAAACCCTACGTGCCCATGAGAAAAAAATAATAATTTTAGATTGAAACTTAGTTTTGATCACTCAACAAGTGTACAAAACATGCCCCCTTGCTTTCTGAAAGCCCAGTTCACCATGGGAATTGTCTTGATGGGTTTGAACTGCAGATGTAATAACTTTATAGTTTGTGGATATTAGAGGCAGAATCTTAGTGTGATGTGTAGCATTTTGTAAGTTAGGAGATACTTTATGAATGCTGTAAACTGCCCAGAGTGGCTGGGGGAAGTGAGCCAGATGTGGGCAGGGTATTGATAATGAAATAATAATAAAATAATAATAATAATAATAATAATAATAATAATAATAATAATAATAATAATAGGAGCATTGAAGACAAAAGGGTTCCTTCACTTTAAACACACTTCAATATATGCTGATGTTTTTGGTTTTTTTGAGATTTTATATTTTATAGCACTGTAATGCATTTAGGTATAAAATTAAATTTTATTGTAGTTTCTGAGTTTTTTATACCACTAGGAGACTCTTTTTAGTATTAAGTGATATATAATAATCATTAATAAATAAACAAATACGCACCAAGGCTTTATTTATTTATTTATTCATTCATTCATTCATTTATTCATTTGTTGTTTAAAAACTTTACATAGTGTTTCCAACATAATAACAAAGTATGCAACATATTATACTTAAACAAGATTATATACCTATTTCATAGTAATAAGCACTACATAAGTATATGTAATTAGTGATTGAACACTATATATAATAAACCAAGCACCAAAAATAACAGTGGCCAATGAGTCACATTCACAAAGCCACTCCCGACCTAAGGGGGGGTTGCGGGCTCATGCCCTCGTCTACATTCTCACGGGGCTGGCGCCAGCCCCATGGGACTCAGGGATTCCCCAGTCCGATTATTATTCATTACCCACAGTGCAAGCCAATCGGCTGGCGGTAGGGCCGGGCTTACTAAAGGGCACTTAAGGTCGGGGCAGCCCTGACTCGCCCCTTTTCTTTCCTTACAGCAGCTGCGGTTTTCCCACCCACCCGCCCTCTAGGTTTGCATTCGGACTTTGCTATGGGCTTCAGCTGGTCGCCGCAAGGGGCCTGGTGGGAGTTTTTCCATTTGGCTGATTGGCTGTTTTTTAGATGCCACTTGGTTTTTTCGCCTACCTCGTACCAAAACATCGGTTTTGGCGGTAGGCATTGGCAGGGGTATTGTTATGCAAATGAAGTTGGGGGGGAGGAGCACCATCACCTCCCCCAAATCTTGAAGGGTAGTTCGTTAAAGGACTCCGGGGGGCGTTGCCTCGTCCGAAACCTACGGAGGCTAGGGCCTAAAGCGCGCTCCCGAGCGGTAACCCCTTGGGGAGCGCCTAGGGATGTGCATCTCGGGGGCTCCCCCTGTTGGTGCTTAACCCTTCCCAGTTAGACCAGATAGTCTGTAAGGGCCAATGCCTAAAGCCAATACCACTCTTACCTGTAATCAATAAAGTTGTGGCCATTTTCGCCCATTAACATAAATTCTGGTGTCCGGTGTCTTTATTTACTCCATCTGTGGGAGGGGGCGGGAATCGCCACGCAACAATAAACTTCCCAACTCACTCCCTAAAAAATACCACTGCTTGTCTGATCATCTCAGATCTAAATATCTGCATCATCAACATCATTAATTGCAGAAACAGAATGAAGTAGAGATGTTGCAACCCTCTCACAAGATTAGAGAACTGAAGCCTAGGAATTAGAATAAAGATAAATGGGCTGGAATCATGTCTTGACTTTAATATTTACCTCTTGCAGTGCCATCGAGGCGCTTGAATGGGCAGGTGTGCCCAAACCTTGGTGTAGCTGAATCAGAAGTTTCTAAGGGTTCAAATGCCATCAAGTGTTACAACGAGGAGACTCGGTGCATTGAATTTGTTCTTGTTCATGGTAAGTAGAACCGCCTTGCAATGAAGATGAGCCTTTGCCCCAGAAGAAAAGAAAAAAATCGACTTTTTTCTTTCTAAATTTTAAACACTTCTCTCATATCATTTCATGTGTTGATTTTCAGATGCTTTCTATACTTGCTCAACATAGTTATTAAAAATTAAGGTGCTACTATATTTTCTTTTGCACAACAAACACCGGTTGCTACCAAGATGCTCATCTGACCTTGTCTCTTTTTCTTTACTAGACAACAGTGAAGTTCCTGATAAGGTCGTCAAAGGCTGCGCATCACCAGCTTTTTGTGAATTGGCCAAGACATCAATGCTTAACAAGTACTTTTCAGGCAGGATAACACAAACACGATGCTATGAAACTGTAGTTTCACCAAAGCAACTCAGCTTTTAAGTGTGGTTAGGAGAGAGCAATGTCTTCTTCCTTTTGGATTCCACTATTTTCTGCAACAGTGGAAGTGGTGGTTGCTTGTCTGAACATGGGAGTCCAGAGCAACTAGTATTCACAGGACTCCTGAGGCTTCTATTTGGTGAATGGGATGCAGGGAATAGAAAACTAAAGTAGAAATGTGGGGCTTTGGCTCATGAAAACATGGGATATGTGTAAAAAATTCCTTTGTTCGTAATCAGAATAAAGCAAATCAAAACTGTGTTGTGTGTCTGCATTTATCAAATTAAGAATATCTGGGGGCAGTGGTGATGAAGGGCACTGTTTTTAGAATGAAAAACAATGGGTAATTATGAGTTATCTTATTGATTTAGGAAATGTATATTCCAGTCCATATTTCAAAGAAATCTGAGTGGCTTTCAATAACGTAAATCTGGAATTCCAAGACTGGAATTATACATTCGTTCTTATTTATTGACAAGTTTCAAATATTGAAGACCTGCTGATGGTCATAATCTCCTCAGTTGGGCAACCTTAGAATACACATACAGTATATAACACTTTTATTTGGATGGATAGTATTAGGATCAAAACATTTGAAGTCCCTACAACTCTTGAAACAAGCCAATTAGAAAGATATTGAATATATTAGCTAATAAATATAAATTCATTTTCACATGCTAAATCCTACTTCAATAATGTGCAGAGAGGAATGGTAATATGGAAAAACTGTGTGATAATGGGTGTAATGGTTGGGTCTCTCCCATAGAAGCGAGACAACTCTGGCAGTAATTAACTTAGGTTTATTGGTCAAAACACACAAATCACTCTGGAGCTCAGTCACTCAGTGTCTGCTTCCAAATTAGCTGTTGCTGAGTCTGAGTTCCGCCCCTTCCTATTCCCACATTTACCGTAAAACCCCACTTTCGCTTCCTTTTCTGTTCACGCCTCTCATTAATTCTTGTGCACCTATGCATCATAGGATGGGTTATTTCCGATGGCCCTCCCTCTGAGTCCGAGCTTAAACTGTCTTCCCCCTTGAACTCCCCCCTTCTCCTTGTTCTCAGAGCTCAGGCTTCTACTGCAACTAGGCTGCTCCTCCCTCGTGTTGCACTCCTACATAATTACCTCCTCCTGTCTCGCCACGCTCTCCCCCTCTGTCAGCAATGGGATGCAGCTGACAATGGGTGTCGTGACCTTGGACCAACTGATAGATGAGGAAGACTTCTATACGTACAATACATACATCAAATACCATCTATCAGAGGTGGTCCAATGGCAATACTTGCAGGTACAACATATTTTAGTAACTTTGTTTGGTCTGACTACCTTCACAGCATCTGAGACACTTGAAATTTGGAGCAATTGGATAATTAATTTGAAACTCAGTTTGATATGGAGAGTTTAAGAAATGATTGGAATAAAGAATTGGAATGTTCACTGTCAGAGCTGGCTCCAGGTCCCAGCTCACAGAGGACCAACGCTAGCCGGTAGTAATGTACAAAAGTCTTTATTGAAGTACAGTTTCCATTTTCAAGCTGCAGCGCCCAGCTCTACGTCTTAAAAGCTAGACCGGCGAAGCTCCGTCTGAGTCTCCACCCCCTGTACACCAGTTTAAGACTCTAACCTTACTCCACCTCTTCCGTCTCTCCTTTCTCCTCTGGGTCCTTCTGCCCCCCGGGGTCTCCTCCTTTCTGGACTCTTCTGATGCTGACCCCCCTGACTCCTGTCCCTCCTTTCTGCGGGCTTTAGGACCTGGCTCCCTATCCGGGCTACCAACTGCGCCGCCCTCCTGCACATTTGAACTTGGCGCGCGCGCCCAGCCTCCAACCTTCCTCTTGAGTGTTTCCTCGCTCGCCGATGGAGGCGTGGCCAATCCTGACTCATCTCCTCCCGCTGGCGGTGAGCCGCCTGATCCCGATACCTGGGACTCCTCCCCCCTACTGCGTTCTGGTGGGGAAGCTGGTCCTGATTTCCAACTGCTGCTCTCTGAGTCCCCTCTGGCCCCTTCTTCCTGGGGTGTCCCCCTAGGCACCCCCCTTGCTCTGACCATGGGAGCCCCTTTCTGTGAATCTTCCGATTCGCTGGAAAGACTCAGAGACCTCGGGCCGCTGTCATCGCTAACATTTCCTTCGGATTCCTCCCCCTCGCTCTCTATTTCCTCCCTTTCCTGTGCCTCTGCTCCTGAGCCCCTGACATCCATCCCCCCCTCGAAGCCCCCCCTTCCCCCCTCCCCTCCTTCAGGTGTGGGTACTGGGTGCTCCGTCGTTGTGGGGGTGAGTGCCGGATACAGTTCGTCCCCCGTGGCATGCATCCAGCCGGATAAGTCCGGCTTGTCCTCCGTGCTCTCGCCGACGTCGATCTCCTCTGCTTCCATCTCTTTGCCTCCGTGCTCGAACCCAAGGTCCTCCCCCAACACGTCCATGTCCGTCTCTCCCCCGGTCTCCTCTGGGGACGTTGCCTGCCCAGGACCCCCCAGCCACTTCCTGCGCCACTGCTCCTCTGGTCGATCGTCCCACCAATAAGAGCGGTCTGAGGCAGACCCCGAGGGTGATCCCTCCGGGGAACGTGTGTCTAGTGCCAGTTCCTCGTCCGAGGCGAACCCCTGGAACATGCTGGCTGAAAGTGTGGGTGTGAAAAGCCAGTCGTCGAAATACTCGGCTGGCATGGGCCTGTGTGGGAAAAGGGCATGAAACTCGTCTTTGAGCAGAGGTTCCTCCAAAGCATAGTCCGGCACCCAACTGTTGGCGCTGGCCGGGGTACCTTCTCTGGCGAGAAGATACTCAACCCCCTCTTCCCCCCATCTCGAGTCTAAAATCTCTGTGACCTCGTTGATGGGCTCCCCCCTTGGTGACCTCCCCCTTGTGGGCGGCTCCCTGAGCGGGTCTGGTGCCGTCCCTGGCTCCTGAAATCTGTGAGGTGCCTTGTAGGGCGTGAGCACTGATCTATGGAAGACCGGGTGCATTCTGGACCCCTCCGGAAGTGTCAACCGGAATGCCACTGGATTGACCTGTGCCTCGACTTGGTAAGGCCCTAGCTGCTTATGTCCGAGCTTCTTCTTCGCTAACGATCTGGCCGGCACTGCCTGGGCTGCTAACCAAACCCAGTCTCCCACCTGTATGTCCTCTCCAACCCTTCTGTGTCTGTCAGCCTGCAGTTTGTATGCGTGCTTTGCTAGTTCTAACTGCCTTCGAAGCTGTTCGTGGACCTCCTGCAACTCTGACGCGAAGGCGTCCGCTGCCTGTGGCTCTCCCTCCCCTACTCTCTCTAATCCCGGGAAGGTTCTGGGATGCCTCCCATTGTTGGCGAAGAACGGTGTCACCCCCGTGGACACGTGCTTCGTGTTGTTGTAGGCGAACTCGGCGAGTGGCAGGTAGTCCACCCATGTTGCAGGCTGCTGATTCGCGTAGCATCTCAGGTACTGCTGCATGATGGCGTTGACCCGCTCCGCTTGTCCGTTGGTCTGCGGGTGTCTCGCCGACGCTAGGTTGATCTTGACGTTCAGGATGCCCATCAGCTTCTGCCAGAAGTTCGAGATGAACTGCCGCCCCCGGTCAGACAGGATGGACCGTGGTAGACCGTGAACCTTGAACACGTGGTCTATGAACAGTTTGGCGGTCTGTTCCGCCGTGGCCACCTTCGCGCACGGAATGAAGTGGGCCATTTTGGTGAACATGTCCACCACCACTAGCACTGCTGTCTTCCCCCTCGAGCTGGGTAGATCCGTGACAAAGTCCAGGGCCACCCTCTCCCACGGTTCGAGCGGTGTCTGCAGCGGTTCCAGCAGTCCCGCCGGCGGTTTGTGCACTGGCTTGGCCCTTTGGCAGGTGTCGCACCTCGAGACGTAATCTGCGACTTCCCCCCGCATCTTGGGCCACCAAAAGTCTCTGGCTACTAATTCTACAGTCTTCTCTTTGCCAAAGTGCCCGGCGGTGGGTGCGTCGTGCAACTGTTGCAGTACCTTCGCGCGGAGGTCGTCTCCTGGTACGTAGAGGGCCCCTTTGCGGATGAGCAATCCGTCGCGTATCTGGAACTTGTCGTCCTTCGCCGTGCCCCTGTGCAGGTCCTCCTGCAGGTCCTCCTGCAGCGCGCGACGTACCGCATCCAGGTCCACGGTTGCCGAAGCGCACGCCCACGCTTTCGGTGCGAAAATGTGCTTGGTCGCCGCTGGTGCCGCCTCCTCGAGGTATTGCAGCTTCCTGGACAGTGCATCCGCCATGACGTTGTTGTCGCCTGGGATGTACTCTATCCTGAAGTCGAAATCCGCAAAGAACTCCGCCCAGCGTATGTGCCTCTGGTTCAGGAACCTAGCCGTGCGCCAGTACTCCAGGTTCTTATGGTCTGTGCGTACCTGCACTGTGTGTTTGGCTCCGATAAGGAAGTGCCGCCACGCCTTGAATGCTGCATGAATGGCTAGCAACTCCCTGCCCCAGATGGTGTAGTTCTGCTCCGACTTGCTGAGCTTCCTGGAGTAGAAGGCGCACGGCCTCCAGTCCCCCTGCGGGTCTTGCTGCAACAGGACTGCTCCCACGGCCCTGTCTGAGGCGTCCGTTTCAACCCTCATCGGTCTGCTGGGATTCACATGCAGTAGCTGCTCTTCGGACGAGAAGAGACGCTTGAGTTTCTGAAAGGACTGCTCCGCCTGCTCCGTCCAGATGAACTTCTTCTTCTTGGAGCTGAGCGTGTCGGTAATGGCCGCCGTCTGCATAGCGAACCCCTTGATGAACTTGCGATAAAAGTTTGCAAAGCCGACAAACCGCTGGACCTCCTTCCGATTGCGCGGGCTCTTCCAGTCCAACACTGAGCGAACCTTGGCGCTGTCCATGGCGAGTCCCTTGTCCGATAGTTTGTAGCCCAGGAAATCCACCTCTGTCATGTCGAACTGGCACTTCTCCAGTTTGGCGTACAGTCTGTGCTGCTGTAGTCTCTGCAGAACTTCCTTGACGTCTCTCTCGTGAACCTCCTGCGATTCTGAAAATATCAGGATGTCGTCCAGGAAGCAGACGCACTTCTTGTAGAGGAGTCCCGCTAACACGTGATGCATGAAGGCTTGAAAACAGTGGGAGCCATTTTGTAATCCAAACGGCATAACTCTGTATTCATAGGTGCCCAGGGGCATGAACATGGCCGTCTTCCACTCGTCGCCCTCCCGTATGCGAATAAGGTTGTACGCCCCTCGCAGATCCAACTTGGTGAAAACGCGTCCTTTTCTCACCGTCGCGAGCAGGTCGTCGATTTTGGGCATGGGGAAGGCCGTGGGCTTGGTTTTCGAGTTCAAAATTCGATAGTCTACCACAAGCCTTTTTGGGGGCGTGTCTTTTTTCTTCACAAAGAATACGGGACTGCCCCCCACTGCCTTGGACTCCCGGATGAAACCGCGCTTCAAATTGTGATCTATGAACTCCCTGTATTCCTGCAGTTCGTCTTCAGACATGGAATATAGTTTCCCGGTCGGTAGCGTCGCCCCCGGCAGGAGGTCAATCTTGCAGTCATAGGACCTGTGGGGAGGTAGCTTGTCCGCTTCCTTCTCGCAGAAAACCTCCAAAAACGCTGCGTACTTGTGGGGCACTGCTTGCAGCGTGCCTAATTGTAGCAGTGGGTCATCCTCTTCCCCTTCCGGGCTAGGCAGAATGCAGTGTTCTGCGCAGTAGGAGGAGCCGAAAGTCAGTTGGCGCTGGTACCAAGCCAATGCTGGGCTGTGCCTGTGCAGCCAACTCATGCCCAATACTACAGGCGTGTCCGACAGTTGGGTGACATTGAAGCTGATGACTTCCCGATGATTTCCAATTTGCATCACCATCGGGGGCGTTTGCTTCACCACCTGCCCCCCCAGCAATTCCCTGCCATCCACCGTGACAACCTTCAGGGGCAGCGTGGCTGGCAGTAGCGCTATGCTGTGTTGCTTAGTGAAATCCAGTCCTATAAAGTCTGCGTTACTACCAGAGTCAATGGTAATTGGCACTTCCAGTGTGAGTCCATTGGGTAGCTGGAGCGATGCGGTGAGCTGCACCACTGGTTTGGGCGGGAGAGGGTCTGTGGGCTGCAAAATTTCTGGGGACTGCTTCACTGACTCGTCTGGCTGGGCCCCAGTGCCTCTGCCTCCAGCCAGACTCCGTTGTTTCCTGGCTGTGGTTCTCTCTGCTGAGTTGCTTCTGTTACTGTTGCGGAGGCTGCAGTGTGCTTGTGGAGCCTCTGGGGACACTCTTTCGCCATGTGCTGAGCACTGTCGCAGATGTAGCACTTCCTGTTCCCTCTAGGAGGCTTCGCTTTGACTGCTCCCGGTGTTAGGGCTCTGGTTGCTGACTGAGCCCTGGCGCCTCCAATCTCCATCGGTTCCTCTCCCCCCCCCCCTGCGGAGGCGTGGATTGCGCACGCGCTGCATCCTTGGGAAAGAGGGGAGGTGCTCTCGCTGGCGTGTGTCCCCAACGCCCTTCTTCTTTGCTCCATGGACGTTCTTCCAGGCGCACCCCAATCGTCAGCGCCCTCTGAACAACTTCCTGAGTGCTCTGGGGTCTCTCCCCCCTTGCAATTTCGTCTTTCACAGCTCCATTCAACCCTTCCCAGAAAAGGTCTCTGACTGCAGCTGAATCTTTCTCCCATGCCAGCGCATTGACCAATGCAAAAAAGAGGGAATGATACTGCCTTACAGTGGCTCTCCCTTGTTTCAGCCCATGTATTTCTTTTCTGGCGATATCAATGTCTATATTTGATAAAAAAACACGAATCCATCGCTTTAATGAAGGCATCCGCACTTCGGAGCGCCGGATCCTTATCTCTCCACAGATTGCGCAGCCACGCTTTAGCTTCTCCATGCAAATGAGATAAGATAAACCCTACCTTCTCTTGCTCATCTCTAAAGTCTTTATCCAGCAATTGCAGCGCAAACAGCACGTCTGCTCGGAAGTTAGGGTACTGCTGTAAATTCCCATCAAAATGAGATACAAGGCTGCCTCCACTCTTCCCCAGCCCAATCCCCTCTTATTTGGGTCCCGGTTGCCCCTGCTTAGTGAGCACTTCCAACCTGGCTTGGAGATCCCTGCAGGCGGCAGCTGCTTCGTCTTCCCTCTTCCTGGATGCGAGTATCTCCGCGTTGAGTTGTGTCACTGCATTCTGCAGGGCTGCTATTTGCTGTTCGGTAGTCATCTTGCCTGACTTTTGTGAGCTCGCGAAGCACCAATCTTCGCCCCTCGCTGCGCCCACTCACATTGCGAGGTTTTTGGTGCAAAAGTCAGACGGAGCTTACTGTCAGAGCTGGCTCCAGGTCCCAGCTCACAGAGGACCAACGCTAGCCGGTAGTAATGTACAAAAGTCTTTATTGAAGTACAGTTTCCATTTTCAAGCCGCAGCGCCCAGCTCTACGTCTTAAAAGCTAGACCGGCGAAGCTCCGTCTGAGTCTCCACCCCCTGTACACCAGTTTAAGACTCTAACCTTACTCCACCTCTTCCGTCTCTCCTTTCTCCTCTGGGTCCTTCTGCCCCCCGGGGTCTCCTCCTTTCTGGACTCTTCTGACGCTGACCCCCCTGACTCCTGTCCCTCCTTTCTGCGGGCTTTAGGACCTGGCTCCCTATCCGGGCTACCAACTGCGCCGCCCTCCTGCACATTTGAACTTGGCGCGCGTGCCCAGCCTCCAACCTTCCTCTTGACCGTTTCCTCGCTCGCCGATGGAGGCGTGGCCAATCCTGACTCATCTCCTCCCGCTGGCGGTGAGCCGCCTGATCCCGATACCTGGGACTCCTCCCCCCTACTGCGCTCTGGTGGGGAAGCTGGTCCTGATTTCCAACTGCTGCTCTCTGAGTCCCCTCTGGCCCCTTCTTCCTGGGGTGTCCCCCTAGGCACCCCCCTTGCTCTGACCATGGGAGCCCTTCTGTGAATCTTCCGATTCGCTGGAAAGACTCAGAGACCTCGGGCCGCTGTCATTGCTAACATTTCCTTCGGATTCCTCCCCCTCGCTCTCTATTTCCTCCCTTTCCTGTGCCTCTGCTCCTGAGCCCCTGACATTCACTATTACCTAGATAGTGGGAAAATTTCTTGGCTTCAGTATCATATCAATGGATCTTAATCTAAGAAGTATACAACAGAAATTCCTTCTTAGAATCTATTGGTCTCCCTTGCATTTGTATAAGAAAAGATTATCTAATTTATCTCTGATACATTTATCTCTGATACTGATGAATTGGAAGAATAGAGATTTTATTCCCTTTACTCAATCGCTGGACAACATGACAACATTGGTAACATATGAATGGAAAACTTACTGTATAGGCACAGATTTTCTTTGGATGAATTGAATGATATTTGGATTGAGTTTACACAGAATATATTAGGTTACTGACAATTATAAGTGCATTAGGATAAGAAGAATAAATATACACATTTGTATATTATTGTATGTTTTACCATCCTGACGCCCCCCAGGACTTTCCTGGTATGCATGCCTGCACTCTCAGACTTCAGGGCACATAAAGAGTTCAGCAGAGTAGCTCAGCAGGGTTGGCAGCCAATGAATCACCTGAAGAGCTCATTTCATCAGCAGATGCGCTTTACTGAGGCATTTTAGTAAGCACAGTGGTTGCAAATCCTCAGCCAGATCCCTGGCTGGGTACATAGCTCAAAAACAGTTTCAGAGAGAGAAATGCCAGCAACAGTTTCAGAGAGAGATGGTTCATCATAATATGGGATATGGGTTAAATTTTCCTTTGTTCATAATCAATTAAATTGTTGTGGCAAGGTGATGCTGAAGAATCATTGCTTCACCACTGGTGATCTTTGGCTGTAGGGATGATTTCTGGGTCCAGAGCACACTCCCCACCCACAGGCAGCCTCAGTCTGCCTGCACACATGACCTTGGGGTGCGGAGCACACTCCCCCTCACAGACAAAGCCATCGCTGTCTGAACATCGTTCCCTCTGTCTAACCTTCTGCGGTCTGTGGTGTCCTGTCTGTGACCTTTGCCTCTGAGACCTTTGTCTCCATCGTCATACACTGTGCAAGGGGAAAATGATGTCGTGGAAACAGGTGCCAACATAACTTTGTAACACCCCATGATCTCGGGACTGGAATATGTGTATGTTGGAATTCAAGCCTCTATCGGGAGGAGCTGGCAACCCTCTCAGGCACCCGGCTTGAGTTCCGATGACCTCCCTGGCTGCATTCCCCAGCAACTCAGGCTAGGTCTCAATTGGCGACCCTTCCCAGCATGAGAAGAGCACACCCACTCTTTCCTGCTCCCCCGGCAGGGAAAAGAGATAGTCAGAAACGTTTATTTCTGACTCTTCAGCATCACAGAAAAGATGTCTGCTCTCTTCAGACATCGGCAAACAAGTGAGTAAGACTTCCTGTACAATAGCAAGAGGAAGGTCTCAAGTTACACTCTGAGCAAATTCCGGTGAACTGCCCTGTGAACTGACTGGAACACTGTTTCCCACAGTCAGCTCCATCACATGATATCAACAAGCTGGATGTCAGCAGCTGCGATGAGCTCATATGCTGACAGTGTAAAGGTCAAAATGTATCTGCCTGGGTTTGCATGTGTCAATAAAAGGAGCCTTCACAGAGCTGGCCAGCAGCTTGCTTGCAGGTCACCTGTGCGTAGCTCACCTTCATTATTAACTCCTGCCTCATGTCCTTCACTTCATTTGGTGTTTATAAATGGTCCAGGTTTCACAAGCATACAGTAAGGTTGGTAGTACAATAGCTTTGTAAACAAGCATTTTGGTTTCGCTGCAAATGTCCCGGCACTCAAACACTCTGCACTTCAATCGGGAGAAAGCTGCACTTGTAGAGCTCAGGTGATAATGAATTCCAGAATCAATGTCGGCCCTTGTGGAAGGATAACTTCCAACATTACACCACTGAGTTGGATTTGTGGTACTACAGAGGGGTTGTTTTGTGCTTGTTGGTACAGCACTTTGGTTTTTGGGAAGCTGAGCGAAAGGCCAACCATTTTGTAAGCTTCTGAGAAGATATTTAGGATGGTTTGGAGGTCATCCTCTGAAGTGTGCACACACTAAATTGTCTTCAGCTCTATGACAGAAGTTACAGTAACCTTACTCTTTGCTTTCAGCCTGCTTAGATTAAAGAGCTTTCCATCCATCCAATATACAATTTCTACTCTTGAGGGGAGTTTCCCTTCATATGAGGACATTGACAATGGGTGTTAATGTGAAAAGGGATGCAAAGCAGGACTATAGCAGAGAGAAGTGGCTTCAGATACTTATTAAGAGGGCGGTGCTGGACAATGTAGTCAGGTGCAGCTGATGTGGGGCTATTGTGCTCCCTTTCCAGGAAATATGCCATACAACAGTAGGCTACCAGGGTAAATTTCTCTTTGACAGACCTCTGGAGATGCACTGAGGGATTCAAAAGTCAGGGACAAAAGAGGATCCCTGCTGGATCACATAAAAGGTTCATTTAGTCCTGCATAGTGTTCTCAGGAAGCAGATGCCTGTGAGAAGCCCAGAAAATAATGAATGAGCAGAGTAGCTCTCCCACCTGTGAACCCCAGAAACTGTTCCTAAGAGGCTTATTGTCTCTTATACAGGACTAGGGACTAGTACCTGTCTTCCATAATACTAGAACCTGTGGAATGGAATGGTGGAAAATTAAGGACAGAAGAAAGCAAGAACTACTCCAAACAGCATGTGTCTAATCTTTGGAATTTGGTCTTACAAGAAGTAATGATGGTCCACAACTTGGATGTGTTTAATGGCGGATTAGCCTTCTCCTTCATGAATTTGTCCAATGTTCAACCTCTGCTCTTGAGGGCAGTTTGACTCTGAATATCTATTGCTGGGATCCAGTAGTGGGGAGAGTGGTGTTGCTCCCAGGTCCTGCTTTCAGGCTATGCACAGGCATCTGGCTGGTCACTATGAACATAGTTTACTTGGGAAGATGGACTGATTCAACAGGGTGGTGTCAGTTTTGATTGCAGTGATTTTTAGGAAGTCATTAGTCTGCACCAGGCGTCCTATTGGGAAGACCCAGTTCTCTGAGTGCATGTTCTGGAAGTTGGGCAATAGGGGCAGTACAGGATTCCTACTGGTGTACTGACCTCCCCGCTGCACCAAGGATTCCCTGCCCGAGCTGTTTCAGGTCGTGGCGGATATGCTCCTGGAGACACCTAGCTTGGTTGTCCTGGGGGATTTTAACATCCATGCCAACACGACCTTACAAGGGGCCGCTCGGGACTTCGTGGAAAGCATGGCCTCCATGGGGCTGTCCCTGAATAAGTTTGGCCCAACTCATAGCCATGGACATGCCTTAGACTTGGTGTTCACCTCTATGGATGTTGGTGATCTGACACTAACTAAAAGCGAAACAAAAGAAGTGCCATGGTCAGATCACTTCCTGGTGCAACTGGACTTCTCCGCAACCTTCCCCTCTGCAGGGAGGTGGGACCGATTCGGATGGTCCGCCCCCGCCACTTAATGGATCCAATTGGCTTCCAGAGAGTGGTAGGGGATGCTTTATCCCAAGTTGATGGCCTTTCAGCTGATTCCCTGGTGGCACGCTGGAATGCGGAGTTAACCAGGGCTATTGACTGTCTGGCTCCGAAGCGCCCTCTCCGATTGCATGGAGCCCGGACAGCCCCGTGGTTTTCCCCGGAGCTGAGGGTGATGAAACAATCGTTGAGACGGCTAGAGCGCCGGTGGCGGAAAACTCATTCTGAATCAGACCGGACACGGGCTAGAGCTCAACGTCGAGCCTACCAAGTGGCAATGGCGACGGCGAAGAGGGCCTTCTTCGCCGCCTCCATTGCATCTGCAGAAAACAGCAGCAGGAGACTTTTTCAGGTGGTTCGCAATCTATCGGAACCACCTGTACCACCGGGGCCTGGTAGGGACCCCAAGATCTCCTGCAATGCTTTTGCAAAGTTTTTTGCAGATAAAATCGCTCAGATTCAGAAGGAGGTAGACTCCACTGTGGGAGCAGGGCCAGGGCGGAAGAGTGCTAGAGTTCTGTCTGGTCCTGTTACATGGGATCAAGTCCAATCTGTTACCTCCGAGGATGTGGACAGGCTGCTTGGACAAGTGAAACCGACCACCTGTCTCCTTGATCCTTGCCCATCCTCGCTGATAAAAGCGAGCCGGGAAGGGCTGGGCGATGGGCTCTGCGGGGTGGTGAATGCTTCCCTCTGTGAGGGAGCCTTCCCAGACCCGCTGAAAGAGGCGGTCATTAAACCGCTTCTTAAAAAAACATCGTTAGACCCGGCCAATTTGGCCAACTATCGCCCAGTCTCAAATCTGCCATTCTTGGGCAAGGTGATTGAGTGGGTGGTTGCTGAACAACTCCAAGCACGCCTGGAGGAAACGGACCATTTGGATCCCTTCCAATTGGGATTCAGGTCTCACCATGGGACTGAAACTGCCTTGGTCGCGCTGGTTGATGATCTCCGGCGGGCTAGGGACAAAGGTGAGAGTTGTTTCCTAGTTCTGCTGGATCTCTCAGCGGCCTTTGACACCATTGACCATAACATCCTTCTGGACCGTCTAGAGGGGCTGGGAGCTGGGGGCACTGTCATACAGTGGTTCCGCTCCTTCCTCCTGGGTCGTGTCCAGAAAGTGGTGGTGGGGGATGAGTGTTCAGACCCCTGGGCTCTCACTTGTGGGGTGCCTCAGGGTTCTGTCCTCTCCCCCATGCTTTTTAATATCTATATGAAGCCGCTGGGAGAGATCATCAGGGGGTTTGGACTGGGTGTTCATCAGTACGCAGATGACACCCAGCTCTACCTCTCCTTTAAATCAGAACCAGTGAAGGCGATGAAGGTCCTGTGTGAGTGCCTAGAGGCGGTTGGAGGATGGAGGGTGACTAACAGATTGAGGTTGAATCCTGACAAGACAGAGGTACTGTTTTTGGGGGACAGGGAGCGGGTTGGTGTGGGGGATTCCCTGGTCTTGAATGGGGTAACCGTGCCCCTAAAGGACGAGGTGCGCAGCCTGGGAGTCATTTTGGACTCACAGCTGTCCATGGAGGCACAGGTTAACTCTGTGTCCAGGGCAGCTGTCTACCAGCTCCACCTGGTACGCAGGCTAAGACCCTACCTGCCCGCGAACTGTCTCGCCAGAGTGGTGCATGCTCTAGTTATCTCACGCTTGGACTACTGCAACGCGCTCTACGTGGGGCTACCTTTGAAGGTGACCCGGAAACTGCAATTAATCCAGAATGCGGCAGCTAGACTGGTGACTGGGAGTGGCCGCCGGAACCATATAACACCGGTTCTGAGAGACCTGCATTGGCTCCCAGTACGTTTCCGAGCACGATTCAAAGTGTTGGTGCTGACCTTTAAAGCCCTAAACGGCCTCGGTCCTGTATACCTGAAGGAGCGTCTCCACCCCCATCGTTCAGCCCGGACACTGAGATCCAGCGCCGAGGGCCTTCTGGCGGTTCCCTCATTGCGAGAAGTGAGGCTACAGGGAACCAGACAGAGGGCCTTCTCGGTAGTGGCGCCTGCCCTGTGGAACGCCCTCCCATCAGATGTCAAAGAGATAAATAATTACCTGATATTCAGAAGACATCTTAAGGCAGCCCTGTTCAGGGAAGTTTTTTAATATGTAACGCTGTACTGTTTTTAACACTGATTGGGAGCCGCCCAGAGTGGCTGGGGAAACTCAGCCAGATGGGCGGGGTATAAATAATAAAAAATTATTATTATTATTATTATTATTATTATTATTATTATTATTATTATTTAAATTTCATTTTTGAAGGGGAAAAATAGGAAAAAAATCAGGAAATAGAATAAAGTACTTGGAAATAAATATAACAATAAATTTAGAATAAGTGAATATTAACAAATAAAAGAGGGAAATTAAGGAAAAGCTGGTTCAATATAGGGAAATAAAGCTCTCATGGTTTGGAAGAATAGCAATAATTAAAATGAAAATTTTGTCTAGAATAATTTTTGTTATTTAGAATGTACCAATAAATGTATCAGAGACAGAAATAAAGGGTTGGCAAAGCATGACTAATAAATTTAGGAACATTAGAATGCTTAGAGAGTGGTACACTGGAAATGAGGGACAAGTTCGTGAAAATATTTTTTTTCAATAGACAATGGTGGCAGAATATTGAAAATCCCTTATTAAGAAACATTGAGATACGGGCGAAATATAAAGGAAAATTGATACCAGTAAATTACCCACTAACTCCAGTGGTGATGATAGAAGACATCCCAGTAAATTTTGAATAGGAAAATGAAAAAGGGAAGAAAAAACTTAAAATAAAAGAATGGGTGCAGAAAATGAGAAGCAAACAAATAAGAGACGCACTAACAGGAAGTAAAATAATTTGCTTTAACTGTATACAACTTGAGCAATGGACAAAGAAGTGGTTACGGGAAAACAAGAAATGCAAGGAATAAACTCATGATATTTATAAAATA
This sequence comes from Podarcis muralis, assembly GCF_964188315.1. Classification (NCBI taxonomy): domain Eukaryota; kingdom Metazoa; phylum Chordata; class Lepidosauria; order Squamata; family Lacertidae; genus Podarcis; species Podarcis muralis. The sequence goes on along the minus strand of NC_135661.1, from coordinate 78,968,410 downwards.
TTAGTACAAATGATTATAAAAAGCAGAGATAAAGAAGAAAATATAGTTATAGAAGGGAAAACCTGTGAAATGTATAAAATTTTAGTACAAATGGAGGATCAAGAAGATCAATTAAAAGAGGTGTGGGAAAAGGAGACAACAGGGCAGATAACTAGTCAAAGTTGGGGGGGTATGGGAAATATTGGAAAATATTGTTTATAAGGATAAAATAAAATTATTATGAGATAGTATGGAGATGGTTTTAACACCAGTAAGAATAAATCAAATAAATAAGGAATATTTGGTGTTATGTTGGAGGGGATGCTAGGAAACGGGGACTTATGTTCACATTTGGTGGGGGTGTAAATATGTACATATTTATTTATTTCTTGAAAAGGGTGTTTAAAGAGACAACAGAAATTACTTGGTTAAAGCTGACCAAAAGTCCAGAGGTAGCATTGTTATCCATTTATGATGGGGTGGATGGTTCCCGGGCTATGAAGGACTTGCTCACAAATTTGTTGACACGAGTTATTATAGCTAGGAAGAGGAAGGGGCAAGGCAAATACAAAAATGGAAGAATGGTATAAAGAGGTGTGGGATATAGTTATTAATGAGAAATGAATGTGTGCTATTAAGGAAAGATGGAAAGATGGGGAGTACGCAGGAGAAATGATTTTGAGGAGATATGGAAGCTATTTGTAGAATTTTTACTGTTAAAACAGAAAGGGGTCATACCATGGCAAGAGGTGTTGAAATTTTGGGAGGTTGGATAGTTACAATGGAATTGTCCCAGGGGTGATTTTTTTTTTTTGTACAAAATGGAAAACCCCCCCAGAAAAAACTGTGTTCTGTGGCTGTATTTAGCTAACTACAAATATTTAGTGGTGGTGATGGAAAGCAATTATTAAGTATTTTATTGATTTAGGAAATGTCAATATTTTGAAGTAATCTTTGAGTGGCTTACAATATCATAAGGACATCACAAAAATAAAAACAAATAAAAGAGCAGTCATCCTACCCAGATTATCAAGAGGAAAACGTTGAAAAAGCTCTAAAACGCAGCCCACTGTGGGTTTTTGTAGCTGCTTTTACTGGAGATTTGCCACACAGCGCTAGACAGCCAGAACAGATTATTACTGTTTGACCGTGTTATGGAGAGCCACTATGGGATTCAGGAGTCAGGAACATAAGGGGATCCCTGCTGGATCACACCAAAGGTCCCTCTAGTTCAGCATTCTGCTCCCAGATTGTCTACGTGGAGCCCAAAAAACAAGGCATATACACAATGGCCCTCTCCCACCTGGGATCTCCAGTAACTAGTATAAAGAGCAATGCAGTCCAGCTCACGATTGGGGCACTGCCCTCCCACTGAAAATGTCAAGCAATGAAAAACAATACTGCTCCTCAAAATCTCAAAGCAGCACACTCTTTCCTGTCTCATACACATTTTATATATCCTTTTCAGTCAGTCTCCTATACTGTGGCCAATCCACTTTTTGCACCGCTAACACAGTCCTTGTTCAAAATATAACAATTGGCAAATAGGTTTCCTCATTGTGTTTATAAGGAAAAGCAACACGATGTGACTGCTTGTAGTGAACCCCCTCCAACATTTCTCCGATAAATATAGGGATGTCATTCTCTTCCTCCTCCTCCTCCATTATATTATTGATACCCTGTCCATCTGAGCGGATACTCATTGAATTTGCTGATGACACCAAACAGAGAGGGGTAGCTAATGCCACAGAAGACAGAATCAGAATTCAAAATGACCTTAACAGATTGGAGAAGTGGGCTCAAGCTAACAAAATGAATTCCAATAGGGACAAATGTGAGTTTCTCCACTTAGGCAAAAAGAACCAGATGCACAAATACAGGATGAGGGACATCTGGTTTACTAACAGTACATGTGAAAAGGATCTTTTCTTTTTGTTCTCCTTCTGAATGATGGCTAGTGCAATAAAAAGTTTAATTGGAATTTCACTATTTAAAATAATATAATCTGTTAATAGAATTACAAATTTTGACTATGGTTCAAATAATATGGCAAAATTATATAGAGTCTTTGGGCTCTATATACCTGAATGCATTCATATTTCAGTTAATTTTGACCTGTGCTTTGGAAATAAAAATGAATTCCTGTTGATTTAATAGCTGATTCCTTCATTTGGAATGATTTTATTATTATTTATTAGATTTATTAGATTTATAAGCCCCCCTTCATCATACGATCTCAGGGTGGTTCACAGAATAAAATATAGGATAAAAATAAGTAAAAAAGTAAAACAAAACAAACCAGCACACAAACAACTACAGATACAATTAAAAGAAGGTGGTATCTCAAACCATACATAGTTAAACCAGGAAAACTACAAAACTGAACACGTAAACTTGGCTGGATCCAGGAATGTCATGAGGTTCCAGCATCACAAGATTGCTGGGAAGACAAATATATGTGCATGTGATGTACTACAGGTAATTGTTAATGGCTTTGTGCCTGATTGAGAACATCTTGGGCCCACAGACATTATGGTAAAACTGAGGTGGGGATAAAGTAAAAGGACATGTGTGAAATTTCATGGAATTCCAGAAGGGGACTGATTTACTCATGATTCCTGTTTTCTGACAGTGAGGGTGAGATGAACAGGAAGGGACATTTGTGTTATACCCATCTCTGGTATTTGCCAGAACAGGCATATAATGGACATGGCAGGTAACAGGAGGGCCGTAAGAATGACATTGGAGACTGGCACTGGGTTTAACTAGCCCACAACTTTATTGGCTACAGGAAAGAGTAGGTTTGACTAAGGCATTGGGCATGTATCCTGCATCAAGAAGCCTGCTTGCTACCTGATAGGATCAAACTACCTAGCTGGGTCAAACCCGTGCTGGAGTGTCCACTGCAAAATGGATTGGATGTCACAACCCCACACTGGCTGCCAGTGGGAGAAATGTATTGGCCCACTGGTCCACTGGTGGACTTCTGGGCAGAGTCAACCCTCCTGGATCCCTTTAATGGGGTGCCCTTGTGACTAAGGATGCAGTCCGATGCTTAATCCACCAAAGTAATGATAGTTGCTATGAGGTTGGCAAAAACCTACAAGTTGGCCAGATTGCTTGCAGGAGAAAATTCCTCCCTCTCCCTGAAATACGGAGACCAAATAAACCAGAGCAAGGTCCATAAGCAACGTGCCCATTTCCTCCCTCTGAGTGGGGCCCTAAAGACTGGGTGAGTGGGTGGAAAATCCTGTGACAATCAGCCAAGAGGGCAGCTGAGACCTGGCTGCCCCCTTAAAAAGGCTGGGGGTGGGCTACTCCCAGCCACAAACCTCAGACTCTGATTGGCTGAGCAGGCACTAACTTCCCTTACCTGAGGGTCCAATGCAGCTGGAGGTGGGCAGTGCCAGCCATGCCCTCTCCTGGATGCACCTGGAAGTTGGCAGGCTCCCTGAGCCCATCCCAGCCACTTCATAAGGCAATGGCTGCCCACCCAGCGCCCCAGGTGAGGGGATATTGTCCTTGCTACCACCCAGTATTACAGTGGTACCTCGGGTTAAGAACTTAATTTGTTCTGGAGGTCTGTACTTAACCTGGAACTGTTCTTAACCTGAAGCACCACTTTAGCTAATGGGACCTCCTGCTGCTGCTGCGCCACCACTGCACGATTTCTGTTCTCATCCTGAAGCACAGTTCTTAACCCGAGGTAATATTTCTGGGTTAGCGGAGTCTGTAACCTGAAGCATATGTAACCTGAAGCATATGTAACCCAAGGTATCACTGTATTATTAAAACCCTCAATGTCTCCCCATCTCTCCTTTACCTTTGCTGTCGTTTAAAACAAGCCTTTCTTTCACATTAATTGTCCCACTCTTCTTGCTGCACCCAAATGTCTCTCTTCCATTCCTTGGCTGCTTTACAGGAGAGAGAAAGGATGTGGAGCCCTCAAATAAATGACATTTGGGTCCCTTCCAACTGAAAGTCTCTATGATTCTTGTTCAACTGGCTCACGTTGGTTGGTGTGAGGGTGGTACAGAGGGCAGTGACCTGGAGCGCCTTACTTTGGGCACGTATTTCATTTAGTTCAGTGTCATGTGATGGACCCTTGGCAGTCCATTTAATAGCAATACCCTATTATTATTTAAAATAATATGATCTGTTAATAGAATTACATGTTTAAACACATTCACATATCATCATTTGCTATCAGAACCTTAGTGCAAACTTTCTTCCTGGCAGACTCTAGGAACTGCAGTGCTGTGATGTCTTCTAACAGCAAATTTGATTTGGTTTCACTGGACTACAATTCAAAGGATCTTTTGGAGCATGATTCTATGTCTTTTGAACCTGGATACTGGAAATGGAATGCATAATCTGGGAGTTTACGCCCCAGGAATGAGACATGACCACACTGGATGGGTTTAAAATTAGGCCACAACTTTATTGAATTTCAGGTGTAGGGACCTTGGCTTAGGCCTTGGAAGATATCCCTCTCATAATTGACAGGGGCTGAGGATGCGCAGGGCAGTCAGGCATTGTGGGAGGGGACTATAAAGCGTGAACTGCACAGCATGCCCTCCCACTTCACCAAAGCTGGGTGTCTGACCTTATGACACCACTCCAGGGCCAGAGACTCCCACAACCCACCCATTAATTGACCCTGCTAACACCGCCATGGGGGGTGCATGAAGAGCTACCTCCAATCACAAAGATAGACTTTAGAATACCGACCTAGGCCTAAAACTGCCACCCAAGACCCCAAACTGGAGACTTGCCACCAAGATACCTACAGCTGAAGCCCCCCTCCTAAAGAAAAGGGCTGTGCCCTGCCAGTCACCAGTCCTTGAGGCCCCGATGCACATCGCACAACCAAAGGGAGGGGGGTCAAATGTATTCCATCCACACGTAACAGTTCGGAATTGTCCATTGTAATTTTAGGGTGGCGAATGGAGACACCGCTGATTTGGTGCATTGTGTTACGCATGGCCCTAAGAATTTTTTGCACTGTATTATTGATGCGAGAAGGTTTATTGGCCCCTCTCCAGCGCTGACGGGGAAGGAGATTGGACCAGAGGATGGTCGTTGCTGAGCATAGGGCATGCATTTTTGTGGTCTGCCTTCTCAGATAGAACCAGGCTGATGCCTTTTTGCGCTACCAGGTCATTTCCTCCCAGGTGCAGTAACAATGCTTCTGGCGGGTTGTGGGCAGTGACGGCTCTGCGTAGCATGGGCATCAGTGTGCCCCAATGCATGCCTCATTGTCCTATCCAATGTATGCGGGCATTAGGGTGGATGTCAAGGTTAGTTCCCCAAATGTGTGAGGCGACATGGATCATGGCCCAGGGTACAATGCTATGTCCCACAACCCAGATTTTTGTGCCGGGCACACCTGCAATAAAAGTCAAAGGGAAACAGGAAATGAAAATGAGTGGGGACGAATGTAGCCCTTGTAGGCCGCAGAACACCATCAGCCCAAAGCCTTGATACTGGCAGAGTCCCAACTCTGGGCTGCTGCTGTTGTGACTGCACCAATGTTGAAGGAATTACCTGAGAATTCCCTTGGATTGCCACCACAGGCCTCAATGGCCATAGGTAAGACTGCCATGAACTGGCAGCAAATCCAAGGGTCTGCATGGATGACGCAGGCCCCCCAGTGGTTAGGACACACTCAGAGGAACCTGCGTGTGTCTCACCACAGGCAGGGGCCACCCTGCTCAGAGGGGGCCAGTGTTGTGGCGTTATCCCTCCACAACTGGTCGTTTTGGATGAACGAATGTTAATTTTTAGGTGGAGCCCTAAGAAACATACATCAGTGTCTGGCAATACATACTGACAATACATTCACAATGCGTAGAGCCCCAAAGAAGACCAGGGAGAATGCTGCATGGAAGAGGTGTGTTTCGAAGTTCGACCAGCCCAGCTCTGGCAACTTGTCCCAAATTAACCTCAGGGTATCTGGTGTTATAGGCTTCCAGCCATCTTGGCGGGGAGGGATGATACAATGCCACCACGTGAGAAGCTTCTTGACATGGAAGCTTGCACAAGGGTCAGGCCACCGGAAACATTTACGGAAGAATGAAATAGCTGCCTTGTAGAGCAGTAACGTTTTGATGGCCAAGACTCTACATTTTAGGTGGAACCAGAATTTTAGCATGTCAGAGTCAGAGGCACATCTGGAGGCCGAGCCATAGCGGCCGCAGAAATGCTCCAAGGATGACCAAGCTTTGGCATATGAGCGCCTAGTGGAGGGTGCTAATGCCAAAAATATTCCCTGCATTACTTCTCCCATCCAATCTGCTACAGGTCGTCTGGGAAGGGGTCAGGTGTCTGTGATGCCTCGGGTGCCAGTTCGCGGAAATGCTCCATCTGGAAATGAGATAAAGCTTCCGCAATGTCGTTGTTATGACCTGGTATGAAACGTGTCATGAAGGAAAAGTTGTGCTGAAGGCATTCTAGCACGAACAGGTGCAACTCCCTGATGGCCTGGTCAGACTTTGCTGACTGCCTGGCTATAATCCTTAACACTGCTTCATTGTCCGACCAGAATCAAACCCTGGAATTCCTGAAATGGTTTCCCCAGATGCGAAGGGCAACTAGAATAGGAAAGAACTGGGGAAAAGTTAAGTCCCATGTGATGCCTGCTGCATGCCTGAGTAAACAGTGTAGGGCTCCATGTGATGGGCATGTGATGCATTCATTGTTGATTACTTTGTGCCTGACTGAGAACATCTTGGTCCGAACAACATTGTGATGAAGCTGAGGTGGGGATAAAGTAGGAGGGCATGTGGTGAAATTTCATGGAACTCCAGAAAAGAACTCATCTACTCACAATTCCTGTTTTACGAGAGTAAGGCTGAGATGGACTGGAAGGGGCACTTATCTTGTCTTCATCTCTGTAATTTCCTGGCACAGGCATATCATGGACATGGCAGGTGACAGGAGGGCCACAAGAATGACAAGAATGACATAGAAGACTGGTATTGGGTTGAATTAGGCCACAACTTTATTGATCACAGGAAAGAGTAGGTTTGACTAAGGCATTGGGCATGTATCCTGCAACAGGCAGCCTCCTTGCTACCTAAGAGAATTAAACTACCTGGTGGGGTCGAAGCCCTAGTGCAGAGTCAACTGCAAAATGGATTGGATGCCCCAACCCTACACAAGCTGCCAGTGTCACCCTTCCTGGACCCCTCTAATGGGGTACCCTTGTGACTAAGGATGCAGTCCAATGCCTAATCCACCAACATTGTGACAGTTGCTACAAGGTGCGCAAAAACATACAAACCGGCTAATTTGCTTGCAGGAGAAAATTCCTCCCTGGCCCTCAAATAGGTAAAGGTAAAGATAAAGGTAAAGGTAAAGGGACCCCTGACTGTTAGGTCCAGTCGCGGACGACTCTGGGGTTGCTGCGCTCATCTTGCTTTAGTGGCCGAGGGAGCCGGCATACAGCTTCCGGGTAATGTAGCCAGCATTACTAAGCTGCTTCTGGCAAACCAGAGCAGTGCGGAAACGCCATTTACCTTCCTGCTGGAGCGGTACCTATTTATGTACTTGCAATTTGACATGCTTTTGAACTGCTAGGTTGGCAGGAGCAGGGACCGAGCAATGGGAGCTCACCCCATTGTGGGGATTCAAACTGCCAACCTTCTGATCAGCAAGCCCTAGGCTCAGTGGTCTAGGCCACCGCACCACCCATGTCCCCGACCCTGAAATACAGAGACCTAACTAACCAGAGCAAGGTCCATAGACGACGTGCCCACTTCTCCCCTCTGGGCAGGCCACGAAAGACTGGGTGAGGGGATGGATAATCCCGTGATGATCAGCCAGGGTCCCAGGTGAGGGGATATTGTCCTTGCTATAACTTAGCATTATTATTAAATACCAACAGTGTCTCCCCATCTCTCCTATACCTCTGCTCTTGTTTAAAACAAGCCTTTCTTTCTCTTTAATTGTCTCACTCTTCTTGCTGTACCCAAATGTCTTTCTTCCATTCCTCGGCTGCTTCATAGGAGAGAGAAAGGATGTGGAGCCCTCAAAAACTCTATAGGACCTTTGCACAATGTATTTACTTCGTGGAATAAGGAGTTGTCTTCAACATGAAATTCCAAATTCAGTGTAGTAATTTATAATCAATATTTCAATAACCAGGGAGCACACTCACTCTCTTTCATACATACAACTTCAGTCATCATCATGAGATGTGTGCAAAATAGCAGAAAGCAGGATACCAGGAAAAGGGAGTGGTTTATGTGCAAGGGAGTAAGAAAAAAGAGGAAAGGTGAAAAGGGGGGTGAAGGGGGTGACTGTGAATGTTGGTGTGTCTGTGAAAAGGAGACTGCAGAAAAAGAGAGAGGAGAAAGAATGGAAATAGGGGAATATGTGTGCAAGGGAGCGGTGAGATAAGTAAAGAGGAAGGGAGGGAGAGGAGGTGAAGCTGAAGATAAGTGAGCCAAGTGGTTTGCAAAAAGAGAGTATCAGGCATGGGGACATGGTAATTTGGAAAGGAGGGTATGAAAATGTCTGCAGAATAGGAAGGGGTGGTGTCACCATAATTGGGTGGAAAGTGAGAAGGGGCTTTAATAGCTGCAATGTGTGGCAGAAGGAAGATACAGGAGGTTATCACAGGCTGGTTTGTTTTCAATGTGGGGTTGCAGAAAAGGAGGGGGACGTTTCATGTGGACACGGACGTGGGTTTTAAAGTGAAAATGGGTGGAGAGCAGGATTGCAGGATTGAAGAGAAAAGTGTCTTATGATATGAAGTTTGGAAGGTTAAATTCAGGACGGATGGTTGCATTGGATGGGAAGGGAGAGGTTTAGGGGGTTGGTGAACAGAGGGAGATGAGGAAAGCCCTACTAAAATTTGATAGACCACTGAAGATGCACTGAGGGATTCAGGAGTCAGAGATATAAGAAGATCCTTGGTGGATCACACAAAAAACTCATATAGTCCAGCATAGTATTCTTAGGAAACAGATGCTTGTGAGAAGCCTCTCCCACCTGTGATCTCCAGAAACTTAACTGAGAGGCTTATTGGCTCTTATACGGGAGGAAATATAGCTATTGTTACTAGTACTCATCTGTCTCTCATAATATGAGAACCTGTGGACATGCAATGAAATTGAGAAACTTGATGGTTATTGTCAGGGAACTGCCATCGGAGCTAGAGGCAGAGGGAAGGCTCCAGAGGGATGCCGGAGAGGGTCCCAGTAGGGAGAGAGGCAGCCCATCTACGGGGGAAGGAAATCAGTGCAACACCAGTGGAGAAGGGGGGGCAGATGGGGGAATTGGAGAGGAGTCTCCAGGACTCCTCTCCAGAGACCAGCGGAGAGAGTACGGGCACTTCGCTGCCCACACTCTCCCTGCGCAGAAGACTTCCGCGCAGGGAGAGTAGGAGGAGACTTGGTGTCAAAGAACTTTTATGCTGGAAAAGGTTCAAGAAACGCCCACTGACGGATTCTGCCAGCGACTGAGACAGCCACGAAACTTGAGGCTGTCCAGACAGAAAGGGTTCAACCAGGTAACCTAGCCAGGAGTGGCGGCAACTTATGCACGAGTAACCCCTAGAACCATTACAGTTATGTTCTAGCTCTGCTGTTGGGGGAAATGTGGATCTGAATGTCTGTTGCTGGGAAACAGTAGTGGGAGAGTGGCGTTGCTCTCATGTCCGATTTTCAGGCCACTGTAAAAATACTTTTCTTGGGCAGATGGCCTGATTCAACAGGCTGATGTAAGTTCTATCCTGTTGCAGTTTATAGGAAATCTTCTTACAGCAGCAAAACTCCTCATTGCTTCCAAGTGGTGTTCACCCAGTGTACCTGCTGCAGAGTTCAGTGTTCCATAATGTACCTGCTGAAGACGTCTGGCTTCATAATTTTATCTAATTTGACTGCTCATGTGGCTGAGTGAGGGGAGCCAAAAGGGCAAACAGGTTGAGACACTATCAAGTCCTTTTTTAATATGCTCCTGGGGTTGAGAACTCCTGGCCTGGGAGCCAAATGCAGCACCCACATAACTCTTTACCTGAAGTTTCACTAAAGCAAAAAAGGTGAAACTTTGAGAGCTGCACAGCCCCTTTATTATCTATATGGGCCACCACAATGAATATCTTATTCATCATCGATATTATTTATGAAAATTCTATCTCATCATTCTTGCCAAAGGAGCCCTGGCTGGATATTCAAATGGTTTTTCTTTTGAATATCCCAATTTATCCTGTCTCTTCTCTTCTCTTCTCTTCTCTTCTCTTCTCTTCTCTTCTCTTCTCTTCTCTTCTCTTCTCCAATTACTATACCACCATTCCTCCCACACAAGTCAAAATTGGATGATAAAAAACATTATAATGTAGCGCCGGCAAACATATAGATTTTCCCAGAGATTACAGGGAATTGAGCTCTGAAAAAAGCTCAACAACTTTTGGGTTCTCCTTTCAAAAAGCTCAATATTTTTGGTGGTTTCCTTAAAAAAACAAGTTTTGAGTGTACTGGCTTTTACTTTTTGAGATAATTCCCTGGATCAATAGGAATTTAAAAAACTCGTGAAACATCATAATGGGAGAGATGAATGCAGTGCACCAGAGTGGACATTCCCTGTCATGGGTCAGCAACAAATGGGAGTTACATCATGGGGACTTTCCCTGTTAATCATATGGGTCCATATTTTATGAGCAAAATGTTTATTTTTCAGAAGTTAAAGTTGTATGAGTTTTAGTTGTAGCCGGAGCTTGTAAACATTGCTTTATCAGATGGCCTCTCTACTTGATCTTTGTGCATCTTGGTTAACTGTATCTCTCCCTAGGTAGAGAGTGGCCAGGATGTTTTTGATGCCTCATTGAAGAAGGGAAGGTGTGGTCCTATAATAAGAATAATTTTATTATTTGTACCCAACTCATCAGACTGGGTTGCCCCAGCAACTCTTTGAAGGCTGCTTTGAAAGATATGGCTGTGCAGCCCTTCATCCTTCATGGATTTGGTTAATTTCAAGCTTTCTTGAATGAGATGGATTATGGAGACAGGGGTAGCCAAGATAGTGTGCTCCAGACAATTCCCATCAACCCTAGTTGGAATGTCTGGCTTTTGAGGTGATGAGCGTTGTAGTCCAGCCACTTCTGGAAGTCAGCATACTACCTCTCCCTGATCAATATCCATTTCTAGCTCAGCAGGCTCAGCTTTAGCTAAAACAACCTGTGTTATATGATTTGTAAATCACAGTTTGATATGACAATGTTGGTGCAGACAACTATATACAGTCAATACCTCGGGTTACAGACACTTTGTGATGCACGTTTTCGGGTTGCGCACCACGCCGAACCCGGAAGTACCGGAAGAGGTTACTTCCGGGTTTTGGTGCTCACGCATGCACAGAAAAACTAAATCACTCTTTGCGCATGCTCGGAAAAGCCGAATCCTGACGCTGCAGGTTGCGAATGCTGCGAATTGGAAATGGGCCTCCCGCATGGATCATGTACGCGATCCAAGCATCCACTGTAATGGAATTCATTCTCGTATAGTACCCATTATTCCTTCCTAGAGGATTCTGGGGGTGGCATTTTTGTGAGGACTATGGACAGAATATTTGATTCAGCTTCAAGGAACCACACTTCCAAATATTTCTAGAGGATATATTTTGAAAAAGGTGAAATACTACAAAACTGAACATACCCTGTTCGCTGGTTTTGGGAATACAGTCATGTTCCAGCATCACCAGATTGCTGTGAATATAATATAGATGTGATTTACCAATTGCTGATCACTGTATCTGATCATGGACATCATTTCCCCAGAAGCATTGTGATGACATTGAGGTAGGATATATTAGGGGGTTATTTGGTGAAATTAAGTGGGGTTCTCAAAAAGGATTAAATTAAGTAAAATACCTGTTTCTTAACCCTGAGAATGGGATGGAGTGCAAACTGCAGGTGGCAGAATTTCATACCATTTCCAAAAAAGAGTTAATCCAATTTCCACATTGTGCTTTGTGTTCCAGTATAAAATTGCACCATGTCTGGGAAAGCATGCAATCTCTAATTTCATCATTTCCCACCCCTTACTGGACTAGTTCTTTCCACCTGGAACCTTCAGGCTCCCTTCTTGGCATATAAAACCCTCCAAACTAGGCTCATCCTCCATCCTTCACCGGCTTGTTTGTTCTGAGCACTTTGATCTCTTCAGCACTATGATGACTTTCCTGAGTACTTGTCTCCTTTTGGTCATCCTTTGCCCAGGTGAGTAGGAGCCTGAGATCTTGAATTCTTTCTCCAAGAACATTCAGTCAAGGGGCTAGTAGTGTCCATATGCCACCTTTTGAAGCAAGAGAGGCAAAGTAGTTGTTGTGGAAGATAATAATCAGGCATCCAAACAACATAACCAGTCCAACACAGTTGATGCTACTACACCCTTGCAGCCATACAGAGCTCTGCAGGAAGGAGAGGAGGTCTAGCTAATCAGGGCGGCTGGCAGGAGAAGATAAAAGCAGCAGAGCCAACTGTCTAGAGAGGCAAGGGGACTGGTCCTCCTTACTGTTCCATTTACTCATGAGAAGGCCAGTGGAGAGGAGAGGAGTAACTTTAGCCCTGCAGTAGGCTGCTTGCTGCAGATAACTGGCTCTTGCTGGAGGCAACAGATCAATGGTACTTTGAGGCACTGAGAGACCTCTAACCGTAGATGCAAACCCTATGGGGCTGGGAACATCTCTGCCTCCCCAAGTATGTGATGATGGGACTGAAAATTCCCCCAAACATGAGGGGCCCCATTGTGTCTCCTTGCAACCTCCATGAATATGTTGTACTTGTGGTCTCAAGTGCATACAATGAGCACCCCCAATGTCAGGCAGAGCTTGGTGGCTCCCTTTAAGCACAAGTTGAAAGCACTGGTTGCAAGAGCAGGGAACCAGTGCAAGGGCCATCCCTGGTAGGGGATTAGCTTTTTTGGGGAAATCTCCCTAGGTGTAAGTAGCCAGTTAGTAGTGACCGGGGATGGAATATGGCCCCTGCTGTTGTGGGCCCTGGGCTGGAGGAGTGGTATAGAGAGGGGTGAAGGGGTTTTCATCATAATTCCCCAGCCATTTTTCTGTGGATAGGCAACAGTTTTGATATTTTCCTGCTAGGTAGTGTGGTGTAGTGGTTAGCGTACTGAGCCCAGGAGCTGAGAGAGATCAGATTCAAAATTCCCCATTCAACCACAAAGCTGATATTGAGTCTTGTTTAGTGGTTGGGTCCTGAGGATCCATTTAGAAAGTGTGCTTATATCTCCTTATGGAATGGGGCAAGGGGCAATTTTTACATTTGCAGAGCCTTTTTGAGTCAGACTAGGGGACTATATTGATGTTCCTTGAGGCCCTGAGAAGGCGGAAGGCAGCCCTACTGTAGCTGTAGCTTCCAAGTGCTTGTCAGCTGGCAGAAGCAAGAAACACAAAATCCTAACCAAGATGCTGTTAATTTAATTTCAACAGGTTTGGATGCCTTGGAAGTCAGTAGCGGTTTTGCTTCGCAGGAAGTGCCAGAGGTGGAAGGCACTCAGGACGTGGTCATGGCAAAAGGTGAGGCATTATATTCTCAGCAGTGGAGTTGGCCAGGGTGGCATCCCCAATTGCCATGGATTTGTCAGGGTTGGAGTCCAGCTCAGTGGCCTTTCTCCCCTCCAGTGGTGGCTCTGGCTTCCACTGGACTCCCCCTTTATACAGGGGGATCTGCCATCTTGTTGGATGCTTGTAATCAGGAAAGGGGCCCAGGATCTGTGGATGTGACCAATCACCCTGATCTGCAGGGATAACTCTGATGCCCCCCCTTCATCCAGTAGCACCCACCAGCTCTGAGGGGAAATAAAGGGAGAAGGCGGGTCTATATCATCAGTGCTGCCCCACCCTGATCCCTTGGATGTGGTTAAGTGGACGCCATCCCATTTTCAGAGCCATCAGCCCCCACTGGGTTTCCATCTTCTCCCAACTACTAAGGAAAGGATTTGGAAAGGGGAATATTGTGTTGTGTTCACTCACTTAAATAGGGAAATTCCCAAGAAAGGAAAGGACATTGTAGGTGAGATTGATGCAGGCAAACCAAAGCACAGGAAGGTGCCAATTGGTTACTGGGGTATTTAAATTTATGCCAGAATTAATATATCAAATTATGGATTTATGGAGCATACTCAGAGTTCATGGGGGGGATTGAAGACCTATGATGAAGCTTTATGCAGCTGGGCAGCTACTAATTAGGCCTGGAGTGAGGGGAAAGATACTAGCAAATGGGAAGAAGGCTTTGTGTCTTTCCATTTCTGTGTCTGGAGATGTTCCTGTATGAGGAACGGGGGGGGGGGGGGGGGAGAGAGAGAGATGTGTGTTGGTGTGCATGCAGCCTCTAACCCACCAGTACATGTGGATCCTGAGACTATTAACATTGCTCGTGTTTGGCTTGGAATATTCTGTTTCTCAAAGACTGGACACCCTATGTTTCCTCTCCTCTCCTCTCTGCAGTGAAAACACTGCGATGTTCAAAATACGGTGGGGCTGCTTGTGTTATCGAAGGAGGAAGTTGCTTTTCTCAGCGTACTGAAACCTATTTAAGTGAGTATGAAGCCTTTCTGTCATATTAACTCTAAGTGTGTGTTTGCATCCTTTGGTCTCTGGGGTATCTAGTGTGACAACAGAATGCTGATCTCACCAACCTTGAGGAACTCAACTTTTTCAACAATTAAATATTAGAATTAAAACTATATTAAAACTCTGTTTAAAATGTACCAATAATTACAATAAAAACAACACAACCCCAACCCTTTCAGTAAAAGCGGTCATTCTCCAAAAACCTGTTGAGACCCACTTGTAAAATGACAACAAGGTGGGATTTAGTTTAGATTCTTGAGTGAGGTACAATAAAAGCAAAAAATAAAATAAAGAAGAAAACCTCATGTTGAAACCCATCCATCCCTCTCTATGTTGAAAACACTCTCTCTCTCTCTCTCTCTCTCTCTCTCTCTCTCTCTCTCTCTCTCTCTCTCTCAGCAAGGGAATTCCAGAGACTGCAAGGATCCACTGAGATGGCCCATTTCCACATCATTAACTAATAGTATGGAACCTCTCTCACTCTCTCATACTTTGACTCAGGGAAGCCTTGCAGTGTTTCCCAACCTTGGGCCTCCAGCTGTTTTTGAACTACAATTCCCATCATCCCTGACCACTGGTCTTGCTAGCTAGGGATGATGGGAGTTGTAGTCCAAAAACAGCTGGAGGCCCAAGGTTGGGAAACACTGCGTAGATCCACAGAGCCACTGGTAACCTTCTCCTGACTTTTACCAGCTGCTTACTGTGAACAAGCTGTGCATAAATATTCAGGCCTCATCTTTTTCTGGCATTTGTCTCATAGCTCCCCCTTAACTCCTAAATGACAATCCCTCAGTAAATGATAATTCCCAACTGCTTAGAAAGCAACCAAATCAGAGTCTACTCTTCGTTGGTGCAGGCACATTGATGTAGCAATGAGGTACGCAGCAAGTGAATGCACACAAGGAGACATGTGTTGGGTTCAGATTAGTCCACAACTTTATTGATTACAGGGATAAATAGCTTTGACACAGACACTGGGCATGTAACCAGTCCGACTACTGACTGATAGACTATTGGGGATGACCAATATTAGCATCCATCAACAGCATGAAGAGCATCCTGTGAACCTGAAGTAGACACCGGCAAGGGGTGCTCTGTCCCCTGAACCCTTGAGCTGGATGTATGGACAAGGAATGCATTCTTCCAAGATCCCTGAGAGGGATCCCATCTGACAGGGTAGGGCTTCACCTCCCATTCCCACTAAGAATACAGCCCAGTGATTCTTCTGCTGCACAAAGTGGTGAAATAGAAGGTTGCATAGAAGGTGACTGCCAAACCTACAACACCTGGACCAAGTCCAGCATGCCATTAAGGATATCCACAAGCCATGCCTTGTAGCCAGCTGCTTAGTAGTGTATAATCTGTCCTGTAAAAAGTCCCCTTGGGCTTGCACATTTTGCTTCATCACTTAGTTCATCTTACTGGGTCCTTGTTAACTCAGAGGGATGGACATTTCCCCTTGTACTCTTGCCTCTTTCATTTGCAGGGTTAACCAAGCAACAGACAAGCATTTTCCTTGTCCTCCTACTGTGTTCTGCCCACACAGACTACCCAATCTCCTCCTCCTCCTTCATTTGTCGTCTTCTTCCCTTGAGTCCTGCAATGTTTTCCACTGAAAGCAAAGCACAATGCTGTGACTTGGGTCCATTGGTCACTTCACTTTGCGCGCTCTCTCTCTCTCTTTTGTAATTCATTTTTATTGCTTCTTTAGATATACATTCATCAAATCACATTTTAACAACTTGATTTTCCTCTAAACATATATTTTTAAAACATAATGAAAGGGGGGAACAAAAATACATATTGATTGATTGATTTGATTCATTTGTAATCCATTTCCGTTTGACTTCCCTCCCCTTCTTACCTCAGTCCTCAGTTTTACTTACAGGAGTTACTCTAAAGTTTTACTTACAGGAGTTACTCTAAAGTGGTAAAAAAAAAATTATTCTCCATAATGGTCTTTCAAATATTGTTTGAATATATTTCAATCATTTTTAATTTTTTGTATTGTTTGATCTTTTTATCTGACCTGTCCACTTCTGTATACTCCATCAATTTGATCAGCCAGTAACTCTTTGTTGATAAGGTCTCCATTTTCCAATTCTGGGCAATCAAGACTCTTGCTGCTGTGTTGGCATACATAAATACTTTCTTAAAGTTTCTTGGAATTTCATCCCCCATGATCCTTAAGAGGAATCTTCAGGCTTTTAAAGGAATGAGCTTTTAAACATCTTTTAAAATTATTTATAAATTCCCTCCCAAAATTCCCTCATCTTTTTTCAGGTTCAACAAACATATGTTGTGCCTGCCACTTTTTTACATTTCCAACACTAGTCCGATTATTTGTTTGTTTTAACATTTTTTATCATCCATTCTGTTTCCTGATTCAACATAACTGATAATTAATTTGAAGCATTTTAATAGTTTGACTTAACATCTTGTTCTTTGGGTTCTTAGCTATTTCTTTTTCATTATTATTATTTTTTTCATCTACTCTAGTATTTCCATTCTTTCTTTTTCTTTCAGTTTCTTCTGAATTGCATTCTGGTGGATGAAAAATCCTCGCATGGGTGCTTTCCCTGTCTTCCAGACAGTCTCAATAGTAGTTCCTTTGTTTATATTAAATTTGAAGAATTCTTCTATTTTTTAATATTTTTAATATAATATTTATTATTAGTATTTTCTTTCCCCCCCCCCTTTATAACAAACAAATATAATTTCTTCATCACATATATCTTTGCTCTAACTGATCTTTGACTTCCTCCTGTCCCCCTCCCTGACTTCCATATGTTATCACTTTTATCTTAGCATTTCTAAATCACCCTATTTATCTTATCTCTATACTTAAAAGACTTCTAATTTTTATAAACAGGTATCAAATCATAACCTATCAATATTTTAAATGAACCCTGCAAGTGTTTTCAAATGTTTACTATGTTCCTTCATATACCTTTTTACTAAAGGTATTTTTGAAAATCTTTTTCAGTTCAGTATATATCATATCCCAGTAGGCTTTATTCTTAGGACACGTCCACCACATATAAAAGAAATTCCCTTCCTTCTCCTTATATTTCCAACATACCTTATCTTCTAAATTTTAGCAAGTTTAATCGGCGTCAAATACCATCTATACATCATCTTCATTAAATTTTCTTTTAATGCCATACATGCAGTGGATTTAATTGTTTTTGTCCATAGTCTTTCCCACATCAAATCTGAAGAATTCTTAGGAAGCTTTCTTAGCTATCTGAATTATTCCTTCATCAATAAGTAATGCTTCATTCATCCTCTATCTTTTCTGCCCTCTTTCTTTCCCTTTCAGGAATAAGGACACTGAATTGTGATCTGATAGGGACTTTGGATCAATTTCAAATTTTCTCACTCTTAAAGTTAATTCTTTTGAGATCCAAATACCGTCTTGACTGCTGGCATACTGGTTCAGCTCAGAATAATATGAGAATTCCTTTGCCCTTGGATGTTTAAACCTCCAAGCGTCTACTAAATTTCTATTAACTGGAAAAAGTTTGAGATAATCGGCCTGTTTTATTATCCACACTTCTCTGAGTTCTATCATGTTCGAAACAACTCCATTCAGATCTCCTAGGAGAATTAATTTCTCCTCCATATAGTCTAACACTGTTTCTTCCAGGTGTCTATAGAAATCAGCTTTATTATCACTGGGTGCATATACTACTCAAGGCAGAGTATGTTTTACCAAGTAAGAGGGGACTTTCTTTTTACCCCTTTCTTCATGCCAGATTTATTTGTTCAATTTTAAATTTCATTTGTAAGATTTCCCTTTTCTGCTCTGTTAAACTATGGGGATATGGAGATTTCCTGCTTCTCGGAACCGGCATCATGGGCTGCTACTCTCTTGCATCGAGACCATCCTCCCTTCCCCTCTCCTTACAAAGAAACAAAGAGACCGGGAAACTCCTCTTTGACAACAATGCTTCTATGCTGACCCCAAGACTCCCTCTTGAGCGTTGGGGAGATGTGTAGCCTTCGCGTCTTCCCCCTCAAAGCCCATTAGCAATCGAGCCCTTTTGAGCTCATGCCTGCTTTACACTCTCATGTACTTTTAAGTTTTTGTCTTGCACAGGCATGTCTGCAAGATTGGGGACGTTGCCTGGGCCAGAGTAGGCAATGATCAGGGGTGCAGCCTATCCACTATCACACTGGGTGCAAGCAACACTCCTGAAAAGGAGGAAGGGGTGAATGGATATTTTCAGACCAATCAGAATGAATTTACCTGATCCAGGCCATTTCTTATAACTATTGTCCCCAACGCCAGCACCCCACTCTCTCTTTTTAGAACCAGTCTCCAATTAAGGTAAAGGGACCCCTGACCATTAGGTCCAGTCACGGACGACTCTGGGATTGCGGCGCTCATCTCGTTTTATTGGCCAAGGGAGCTGCATTCAGCTTCCGGGTCATGTGGCCAGCATGACTAAGCCGCTTCTGGTGAACCAGAGCAGCGCATGGAAATGCCGTTTACCTTCCCGCCAGAGCGGAACCTATTTATATAGTTGCAGTATTAGCTGATGCCAAATAGGCCTGCAACATATAGTAACAGCACATAGCATCAAATGCTGAAATACTCTGTTGACAAATGAAGCCACAGAAATCATTTTTTTTAAAGGAAAGGGGGGGGGGGAACATACCCAGACAGATATAAGTGCATCTCCCCATACATTTGCCCAATGTATTTATATTTGTACGTTCATCAATTTGAATTTTTGCATATCTTACTATTCCTTGAATTCTTTCTAACAGATGGCTCTATAGAGACCTACAAGAATAAGGGCTGTGCTAAAGATTGCATCTCAGTTATTGCCACCTTCTCTTCAGTAGAAAACAAATACGTCAATCATATCCACTATTGCTGTCAAATATATATGTGCAACATGAAAGTGCTTGAAAGTAAGTATATCTATTTTTAAAGCACATTTTTAAAAGCAAAGTCTAACTAGCTTTTCAGACACCTTTGAATTGAATAACCTTCTAAAGAAATGCCTGAAGCAACTAATATTATAGTTGAGATCTTGTTTATTCTGTCATATTTTACTCCAAGAAGACCCATTTATCCCAAATAGAATCCAATAAGGCAGACATTTATGTACAAAATATATTTTGAAAAATGTGAAATTTGCAGGTGGCTCTTTGAAATATTAAATAATCAATATATTTTTGGGAATTTTTAAATCATATTATATTTTTTAATTCTTTTTTAAAAATTGAAAATTTGGTAACTTAGATTTTTAGATTTAGAGTAAGTCCATCATGTGACATATCATGAAGCTCAGGTTCTGAAGGGATTTGTGTTTTTAGTTTTGACGTACAGTGGTACCTCAGGTTACATACGCTTCAGTTTACATACACTTCAGTTTACATACACTTCAGGTTACACACTCCACTAAGCCAGAAATAGTGCTTCAGGTTAAGAACTTTGCTTCAGGATAAGAACAGAAATCGGGCTCTGGGGCGGAGGCAGCAGCGGGAGGCCCCATTAGCTAAAGTGGTGCTTCAGGTTAAGAACAGTTTCAGGTTAAGAACGGACCTCCGGAATGAATTAAGTACTTAACCTGAGGTACCACTGTATCTCAATGCTGGACTGAGCTTTTAAGGCCTTTGTGTACTCTGGCAAGGTCAAATTTCTCTCTCTCTTTTTGAAATTTCAAACCCTCATAACTCAAAAACGGGATGAGATAAAAAATTAAAATTTTAGATTTAAACTTAGTTTTGATCACTCAACAAGTGTACAAAAGATGACAAAAGAATATTAGATGACATGAGGTAAAAAAGTTGTATCACTTGATTGGGTGCCACTGCAATGTCCCCTGGTCAGTAATTAGGGACAGAATTTTGATATGTAAAAAAAAAAAATGTGGTGAACTGCCCTGTGATTTTTGGATGAAGTGTAGTATACAAATTTAATTCCTAATAAACAAATAAGTAAATATTGAGCTCCCAAAGGGCTTCAAAAATTCCTTGGAGGTGTTCAGTTCATGCCCTAACCTAGTTTGTATGAAAAATTCTTGGAATCAGCATCACCATCTGTATGTCATGGAGAAGCACTTTCTCCCCAAAAGATTCAAATGACCACTGGGTGTGTGGAAGAGAACGCCCCAGATAAATTGTGGAAACAGAGAGAGAGATAAGAACACATGCCCCCCCCCCCTGCTCACTGATAGCCCTGCTCACTCTGGGACTCATCTTGGTGGGGCAGAACTGCAGAGGTAGTTAGTGAAACTATCTATTGCTGCTGAATGACATCTAACTGGAGAACAACAAAAGTAGCACTGCTTGGGCAAAGTTGTTGAGCTCTATTTGGCAACAAAAATATTTGGGAACAAAAATAAGTTATTGGGTTTTGGAGGGGATTTTAAAAGCATTTTTAAAAACAAAAATCACCCTACTTGATGGGAAAATACGGACATATGGTAGCCCTAAGTTCCTCCCATTACTATATTTCATGTCTCAGTTAGTGAACTGTTTTTTCTCTCATTGGTTTCTACAGTAGGTCTGCCAAACA
Organism: Podarcis muralis; assembly: GCF_964188315.1. Taxonomy (NCBI): domain Eukaryota; kingdom Metazoa; phylum Chordata; class Lepidosauria; order Squamata; family Lacertidae; genus Podarcis; species Podarcis muralis. The sequence goes on along the minus strand of NC_135661.1, from coordinate 78,947,307 downwards.
TTGACGTTTTCTTGTGCCCAGGGGGCATTATCGAAAATCAGCAAAATGGGGGGGGGGGTGCATAAAAACTTCAAATTTTGTGTCCTGATTTTCACTTTTTTAAACTGCAGTGACTGGCAATGGTTGCTGGTGATTGAGATGACTGGGGTGACTGGATGGGTGATGTATCTGTGTGCATTTGTGGAGTAAAATGGGATGAGTGATACTGAATAAAAAGTTGGGACTGAAACTGCCTTGGTCATGCTGGCCGTTGATCTCCAGTGGGCTAGGGACAAAGGTGAAAGCTGTTTCCTAGTTCTGCTCGATTTCTCAACGGCCTTTGATACCATCGACCATAACATCCTCCTGGACCAGGGGTCAGCAACCTTTTTCAGCTGTGTACTGGTCCACCATCCCTCAGACCATGTGGTGGGCTGGACTATATATATATATATTTTGGTGGGGGGATCAATTCCTATGCCCCACATATAACCCAGAGATGCATTTTAAATAAAAGCACACATTCTACTCATGTAAAAACACCAGGCAGGCCCCACAAATAACCCAGAGATGCATTTTAAATAAAAGGACACAATCTACTCATGTAAAAACACACTGATTCCCGGACCGTCCGTGGGCCGGATTGAGAAGGTGATTGGGCCGCATCCAGCCTGGGGACCTTAGGTTGCCTACCTCTGTTTTGGACTGTCTAGAGGGGCTGGGACCTGGGGGCACTGTTATACCGTGGTTCTGCTCCTTCCTCCTGGGCCATGTTCAGAAGGTGGGGGGGGGGATGAGTGTTCAGACCAGACCCCTGGGCTCTCACTTGTGAGATGCCTCAGGGGTCCGTCCTCTCCCCCATGCTTTGTAACATCTACATGAAGCCGCTGGGAGAGATCACCAGGGGGTTTGGGCTAGGTGTTCATCAGTATGTGGATGATACCCAGCTCTACCTCTCTTTTCAATCGGAACCAGTGAAGGTGGTGAAGGTCCTGTATGAGTGCCTGGAGGCAGTTGGAGGATGGATGGCGGCTAACAGATTGAGGTTGAATCCTGACAAGACAGAAGTACTGTACTTGGGGGACAGGGGGCGGGTGGGTGTGGAGATCTCCCTGGTCTTGAATGTGGTAACTGTGCCTCTAAAAGACCAGGAGGGCAGCCTGGGAGTCATTTTGGACTCACAGCTGTCTATGGAGGTGCAGGTCAATTCTGTGTCCAGAGCAACTGTCTACCAGCTCCAACTGGTATGCAGGCTGAAACCCTACCTGACCGTGAGAAAAAAATAAAGTTTTAGATTGAAACTGAGTTTTGATGACTCAACCATCAAGTGTCCCTTATTTGAAGGAACAGTCCCTTATTCCAGCGCCATGTCCCGCTGCTGTCCCTTATTGATAGATGTCCCTTAAATGTCCCTGAAATGATGTCCCTTAAATTTCAAAGGAAGCAGCTCCTCTCCCTCCCTCCCTGCCGGCCAGGAAGGAGGGAGGCTCTAATTGTTTTGCTTGGCTGTGTTGATCACCCAGTAAGAAGTCTAAGAACGACTGGGGGGTGGAGCTTGCATGCCTTGTGTGTGGCTAGTTAATGCAAGCTGAGGGGTTTTTTGAATGCTGGACACCATTTTGTTGCACGTGCTGCTGCAAACTTTGCAGTGCAAAGCCAGGCCAGGGAGCCATCTTAAGTTGAGGCTGCATAGGCCTTGTGGTGCATGTGATTCAGATTCTATTCAGTTGAACCTCTGGTTACAAAGTTGGTTGGACAGTGTTCTCGAAGCTACCAGCATGAGTTTGACCAGACTGCAGGAGGACAGGAAGACTGCAGTGCTTGGAACAGGTACGGCTGCAGGTCCCTTATTTTGGCTGCTGGTCCCTTATTTTCATGGCTGCTGGTCCCTTATTTTCAAATCTGTAAGTTGACAGCTATGGACTCAACAAGTGTACAAAACATTTCCCCCCTTGCTTCCTGAAAGCCCAGCTCACCCTGGGACTCATCTTGATTGGTTAGAACTGCAGAGGTAATAACTTTATAGTTTGTGCCTATTAGAGGCAGAATCTTAGTGTGATGTGTAGCATTTTGTAAGTTAGGAGATACTTTATGAATGCTGTAAACTGCCCAGAGTGGCTGGGGGAAGTGAGCCAGATGGGCAGGGTATAAATAATGAAATAATAAAATAAATAAATTCTTCTTCTTCTTCTTCTTCTTCTTCTTCTTCTTATTATTATTATTATTATTATTATTATTATTATTATTATTATTGGAGCACTGAAGACAGAAGGGTTCCTTCACTTTAAAGACACTTCAGTATATGTTGATGGTTTTTTTTTTGAGATTTTACATTTTATTGCATTGTAATGCATTTAGGTATAAAATTAATTTTTATTTTATTGTAATTTCTGAGTTTTCTATACCATTAGGAGACTCTTTTTAGTATTAAGAGATATAAAATAATAATTAATAAATAAACAAATACACACCAAGGCTTTATTTCTTTATTTGTCTGTTGTTTAGAAACTTTACATAGTAACCTTAATCTGAGGAGGGTTTCCAACATAGTAACAAAGTATACAACATATTATACTTAAACAATATTATATACCTAAGTCAATTTCATAGTCATAAGCACTACATAAGTATATGTAGTTAGGGATTGAACACTATATATAATAAACCAAGCACCCAAAATAACAGTGTCCAATAAGTCACATTCACAACAATAAACTCCTCAATTCACCCCCTAAAAAATTGTACTGCTTGTCTGCTCATCTCAGGTGTAAATATCTACATCATTAATTGCAGAAACAGAATGAAGTAGAGATGTTGCAACCCTCTCACAGGATTAGAGAACTGAAGCCTAGGAATTAGAATAAAGATAAATGTGCTGGAATCATGTATTGACTTTAGTATTTCCTTCTGGCAGTGCCATCGAGGCGCTTGAATGGGCTGGAGTGCCCAAACCTTGGTGTAGCTGAATCAGAAGTTTCTAAGGGTTCAAATGCCATCAAGTGTTACAACGCGGAGACTCAGTGCATTGAATTTGTTCTTGTTCATGGTAAGTAGAACCGCCTTGCAATGAAGATGAGCCCTTGCCCCAGAAGAAAAGAAAAAAATCGACTTTTTTCTTTCTAACTTTTAAACACCTCTCTCATATCATTTCATGTGTTGATTTTCAGATGCTTTCTATACTTGCTCAACATAGTTATTAAAAATTAAGATGCTTCATAGTAAGTAGAACTGCCTTGCAATGAGTGGGAGGGGAAAACAGGTGTGTGTGTGTGTGTGTGTGTGTGTGTGTGTGTGTTACTATTTCATTCTGTTTGTGGCTTCCTTCGAGAAAATAGATTATTGTGCATTTGGGTGAAAGTTTCTTTTTCCTAAAAACATAACTCACCTCAAATCACATTTGCTTTGTATGTATATAGATGAGTATGTATATTTACAGGGTGGGGGTTTGAGAAGGTGAGAGAAATAGTCTGTTTGTTAAATTACAGGTAAAAATTTATTAAAAGAGTGTTTTCACCAGTCTTTAAAAGAAGTAAAATTAGCCATGGAGACCTGATCTGGAAAGCAGTATCAATGAAGATGAGCCCTTGCCCCAGAAGAAGAAGAAATAGACTTTTTTCATTCTAACTTTTAAACACCTCTCTCATATTCATTTCATGTGGTGATTTTCAGATGCTTTCTATACTTGCTCAACATAGTTGTTAAAAATTAAGGTGCTCCTATTTTTTCTTTTGCACACACACACACACACACACACCGGTTGCTACTACGATGCTCATCTGACCTTGTCTCTTTTTCTTTACTAGACAACAGTGAAGTTCCTGATAAGGTCGTCAGAGGTTGTGCATCACCAGCTTTTTGTAAACTGGCCAAGACATCAGTGCTTAACAAGTACTTTTCAGGCAAGATAACACGAGCACGATGTGGTGAAACTCTAGTTTCACCAAAGCAACTCAGCTTTTAAGTGTAGTTAGGAGAGAGCAATGTCTTCTTCCTTTTGGATTCCACTATTTTCTGCAACAGTGGAAGTGGTGGTTGCTTTTCTGAACATGGAAGTCCAGAGCAACTGGTATTCACAGTACTCCTGAGGCTTCTATTTGGTGAATGGGATGCAGGGAATAGAAAACTAAAGTAGAAATGTGGGGCTTTGGCTCATGAAAACATGGGATATGTGTAAAAAATTCCTTTGTTCATAATCAAAATAAATTGGTGAAGCAAATAAAAACTTTTTTTGTGTTACTGCATTTATCAAATTAAGAAAATTTGGTGGCAGTGGTGATGAAGGGCACTGGTTTTAGAATGAAAAACAATGGGTAATTATGAGTTATCTTATTGATTTAGGGAATGTATATTCCAGTCCATATTTCAAAGAAATCTGAGTGGCTTACAATAACTTAAATCTGGAATTTGAAGACTGGAATTATACACTCATGCTTATTTATTGACAAGTTTCAAATATTGAAGTCCTGCTGATGGTCATAATCTCCTCAGTTGGGCAACCTTAGAATACACACACAGTATATAACACTTTCGTTTGGGTGGATAGTATTAGGATCAAAATATTTGAAGTCCCTACAACTCTTGAAACAAGCCAATTAGAAAGATATGGACTATATTAGTTAATAAAAATAAATTCATTTTCACGTGCTAAATCCTACTTCAATAATGTGCGGAGAGGAACGGTAATATGGAAAAACTGTGTGATAATGGGTGTGATGGCTGGGTCTCTCCCATAGAAGCGAGACAACTCTGGCAGTAATTAACTCAGGTTTATTGCTCAAAACACACAAATCACTCTGGAGCTCAGTCACTCAGTGCCTGCTTCCAAATTAGCTGTTGCTGAGTCTGAGTTCCGCCCCTTCCTATTCCCACATTTAAAGCCCCACTTTCACTTCCTTTCCTGTTCGCACCTCTCATTAATTCTTGGGCACCTACGCTTCATGGGATGGGATATTTCCGGTGGTCCTCCCTCTGAGTCCGAGCTTAAACTGTCTTCCCCCTTGAACTCCCCTCTTCTTCTTGCTCTCGGAGCTTAGGCTTCTACTGCAACTAGGCTGCTCCTCCCTCGTTCTGCATTCCTACATAATTATCTCCTACTGTCTCTCCACGCTCTCCCCCTCTGTCAGCAATGGGATGCAGCTGACAATGGGTGTCTTGACCTTGGACCAACTGATAGATGAGGAAGACTTCTATACATACAATACAAACATCAAATACCATCTATCAGAGGTGGTCCAATGCCAATACTTGCAGCTACAACATATTTTAGTAACTTAGTTTGGTCTGACTACCTTCACAGCATCTGAGACACTTGAAATTTGGAGCAATTGGATAATTAATTTGAAACTCAGTTTGATATGCAGAGTTTAAGAAATGATTGGAATAAAGAATTGGAATGCTCACTATTACCTAGATAGTGGGAAAATTTCTTGGCTTCAGTATCATATCAATGGATCTTAATCTAAGAATCTAATCTAAGAATCTTAATCTAAGAATTATACTGTTATACTAAGAATTATTATTATTATTATTATTATTATTATTATTATTATTATTATTATTATACAACAGAAAATCCTTCTTAGAATCTATTGGTCTCCCTTGCATTTGTATAAGAAAAGTCTATCTAATGTATCTCTTGGTTGGAGATGTATGATTGACAATGCTTCTTTGAAACACATGCTTTTACTGTGTCCTACACTTACTAAGTTTTGGGAGAAAGCGCTGGACACAAGCACTTTCTCCCAAAGACACTACTCAAAAAATTAAGATTTTCAGAGGTGACTATGCTCTTGAACTATATACCCATTGTATGTAAATTGAAAACAAGAAAGCAAAAATGGATTGTATGGATGAAATTTATAACATACATAGAGAAGAACTGTACACAAATAAAGACACTCACAGGACTGAAACAGACCTCATAATGTTTATTAAAAACTTTGGCCATTAAATCCTGCCGTCCAGTCAGCGCTTCCCTGCGTAGTTCTGCTTGGGGCTGATCTGGGCAGGAAAACAGAGTCGCAGCAGTCCTGCTGTCCGTGTGAGATAGAGGGATAAATCAAGTCCAGAGACAGTTCGTTGCTATCTCTAAAAGTGTTTATTTACACAGCAATAAATCCATCAGAACTTTCCGGCATCTCTCCGGTGCTTAGAGCACAAGCAGCTTCTTTTGCAGCGTCTCTCAGTCTAAAGTGAAACCAACTCTCACAGAGACAGACAAAGCCTGTGACGTATGGCCCTGCATCAGGCCACTCCCCAGATGTGGCTGTTGGATGCTGTCCTGCAGGCTTCCTCGTGCCCCACTGCTCTCCCCCGGGAAAGCTCTCCGTCAGCTACTTGTAGCAGAGTAGTCGCAGCGGTAGAAATCTGTTGCAATGTGTGTGTAATAAATTCAGACTGCACGCAGGCTTTCTTGCTTATCTCCAAAAGTCTTTAATCGTGTAGAAAAACAACATAAATCACCCCGGGCGAGAGAGCGCACATCTTGCTTCCTCGCCACCAAAAGCGGAAGAACAAAGCACACAGAGAAACACTCCCCTCTGTGAACAAAGCCACGCCTCAGAATGTGAGACGTCACTCAGAACTGTTTAACCCTGTAAGTTCTGATTCTCTTCACACACCCTCTCATCTCGCATCCTGAGGGAAACTGTGAGCACGCATCTTCAGACCTCTGAGAATTCAACACCCTTCCAATTGCCCCTCGCCCCTTCCTGGCGTCTTTTCCAGGCAACTGTTGAACCTCCTCAAAACTCCCAGGTTCGCACTGTGCGAAACCAACCCACGCACTGGTGACCTGAAACCTCTCAGGTGGAACCCCCTTCGTGGCATGTGCAGACCGTCTGAGCACAATCCCAGGTGCTCCTTCTGACCCACTGGGGCCAGCAAGTGTGTCCTCTACATCAGAAGACTCCCCCTCTGACTTACTGCATCTTTGGGCCTTCTGCACTATGCTAACAGGAGATGAAGGCTCACTCTTGGGCTCTCTTTTAACAACCTGTGGAGGTGCCTAACCCTGTTCTTGACCCTGGTCATCGACCTGGTCCTCATCAACAGGTTGAGCTTCTGCCTCTCCCTCCTCCTCAGAATCAGACAGACATTCTGAGAGAACATCAGGATTCACATGGATCCTTGACCAACCATCCTGCTCACAGAACTCAGCATGTTTGCTGACTAGAAGCTTGGTCTGATCACCTTCTGGATATGCAAACCTCCACCCCTTTGTCGCAGGTTCATACCCACAGAAGATCATTTTCTGGAACCTCGGGCTACCTTGCTTCTGTTGAGCCTTTGGCACAGGCACCCAGGCCTGTGACCCAAACACACGGAGGAAATGCAGCTTTGGCTTCACTCCGTGGAGCATGTAATATGGGGTGTCACCTACCACTGCATTGTAGGACCTGTTCATCGTGAAATTGACCATCTTCATCGACTCCCCCCAAAAACTTTGAGGCAAACCAGAGTCACACAATAGTATCTCTGTTGCCTGAACCAGAGCTTTACTCCTAAGCTCCGCCATGCCCCTCTCCTGAGGAGAAGTAGCACCCGTCACCTTGTGACGTATTCCTTTCTGGCGAAAGAAACACTGCAGAGCAGACCCAGTGACCTCTGCGCCTCGGTCACTCTGGAACCCCTGCACCTTGGTGGAGAACCGTAGTTCCACCTCCGCAACCCAGTCTTTGATCAGTTGTGCTGCCTCTTCTTTCATTCTCAGCGAATAACACCAGCCGACCTGGCTGAAATCATCTGTCAGTGTCAGCACAAACCTGGCCCCGCCCAGACTCTGCTTTGGCATGGGCCCAAAAAGGTCTGTGTGCACAAGCTCAAAAGGCTTTGTGGTTACCCTCTCCACCCTGGGATAACTGCACCCTTTTACCTTTGCCTTTCTGCATGCCCTACAATCTAGGGATCGGCCACATTCTTTTATTTTGCAACCTTTTGTGCACTCCGGCAACATCTGGATATCTTCCCAAGAACCATGTGACGTTCTTTTGTGCCACACACAAGCACATGAATCATGAGTGGGAACGGTTGCACACTTTGCCTGTGCTTTCTCAGCATCCCCCTTACCCTCCAGAGGTGTCTCCAGAACAAAGAGGTTGTTCTGCCCTTTTGCAACACTGACCAGTTGCCTCCCACCCCTGGAAATGGAGCAGACATCATTCTCAAAGCAAACCTTGTACCCCTCCTGTAAGAGGCAAGATACAGATAAAAGACAATGTTTCATCCCAGGCACAACGTAAACTTCCAGCTCCGCCTGCAAGAAAGAAACAAAAACATTTGCCACGTTATACAAAGGCCCCTTTGACCCATCAGCAAATACAACTGTTTTCCCAGCTGAAACAGCTCTGCAGTTCCACATTTCAACACCAGGTGATTGCTCGCTCCAGAGTCAATTACCCAGCGCATCACTCTGTCCTCACTGGAGTTGTCCCTTAAGGTTGCCATGGAGGCAGTTAGTTGATAAGAACCGTCTTCACTCCCTGAGTCACGTCCTCCCTTCGCTTTCCCATGCTTGCCTCCTCTCCTGGACTGGCTGCCATGGGAAGTGACCTTGGAGACATCCTGCCCAGCCTCTCTGGCTCTCTGCGGGCAGGAACGACGCAGATGGTAAGCAGAATTGCAGATAAAGCAGCGACGAGTGGAAAAAGCCTGAACCATGCATTCCGCTGGCCTGGCTCCACCCCTGCAACTGGATGGGCCCCCTGTGCCAGCTCTGCCCTCTCTGATACGGCGTTCCTCCTCATCACTCAAGCGTCCAGTCACATACTGCAGCGTAAGAGCTGTAGGATCCATCGATTCCAAAGTTAGACACAAATTATCATAACTTTTGTCCAGAGAGCTGAGCAAAATATAAACTTTCAGCTCCTCTGAAAAGTTAACTTGCAACAGCCTCAGCTGGTTGAACACAGAGAGCATTTCAGTTACATGCTGTCTGATGCTGTCACCAGGACGCAGCTTCATCTCAACCCTGTAAGTTCTGTTTAACTGTTTAACTGTTTAACCCTGTAAGTTCTGATTCTCTTCACAGGACACCAAGGAGTTTTAACCCTGTAAACTCCAAACTCCACATTTGGTCAGACTTTGAGAATTAAAACAATATAATACAACAATGAAGGTTGTACATTAATAAAACTTAGACAGTTTTATTCTATAGTATTAAGTTTACATAGAATGTAAATATAACAAATGCGTAAAGATAACAGAGAAACCAGAAGAAGGAGGAAGGGAAGTACAAGCTTGATAGATAAAGGTTAAAAGAAATAAGATATGAATTATGATTGTAAAACTTGTAAAACTTGTAAAACCAATAAAGATCATTTTAAAAAAAAAGGATTCTATGTGCCCTAATGGTGGCCAAGAGACTGATACTCTGGAAGAGCAGAGATAGATTCCCCTCAATCAATGGCTGGACAACATGACAACATTGGTAACATATGAACGGACAGCTTATATATTTTCTTTGGATAAATTCAATGATATTTGGATTGAGTTTACACAGAATATATTAGGCTACTGACAATTATATGTGCATTAGGATAATGAAAATATACACATTTGTATATTAACACATGGTAACGTTACAGTATTTTTTCTTTTTCTTTTTTCTTCTTCTCACTCACTTTTTCACTTCTTTTTCTATACCATCCAATGTTTCTTGGTGGGAAAGCGGGACAAATACACCTTGCACCCCATCACCTGATATCCTTGCTCTTTCTCCCAGCCCCCCGCTGCCCTAAATTGCCCTAAGTTGACTTTTTCTCACTCCTGCCCCACCCTAATCCTTTGCAGCCACCCCCCACCACCTTACCTTCACCAGCTGTCTCTCCGCCATCACCTCCACCATGGCTAGGCCTTGGCCATAGGCCTTCTCATGAGGAGGTCATGGCTGCAGCTGCCCCGGCCACCCACGAGAAGGAGGAGGTGAGGTAGCAGAAGCGGGTCATTTAAACAGAAGCAGGGGGCATCTGTTCATCTGTGAAGTCCTGCTCAGTTTGGGACAGTTGAGTGGCATGCACTACTGTGAGATTATAAGAGTCTCATGTTCTACCAACTGAGCTATCCCATTGCTTGAAAATTTTCTCCTGGTCAAGTACAAATGTAATTCCAGGAAACACAAAAGCACAGAAATCTTTGAATTTATGTATTACATTTAGGGAAGCCTGAGGGGAAAAGGAAACCCCAAATAAATAAAGGAACTAACTATATATGTATAGGTAAAGGTAAAGGACCTCTGGACGGTTAGGTCCAGTCAAAGGCTCATCTCGTTTTCAGGCTGAGGGACCCGGCGTTTGGCCCCAGACAGTTTTCCGGGTCATGTGGCCAGCATGACTAAACAATGACTATCCAGTATCAAAAACTGGCAGTGATCTACCACACTCTCCCATTGTCATACTTCAACTTAAACCCTTAAACCCAGCCCTTTCTCTCTCTGAGGAGCCAGCGCACAGGGTTGTGTTCAATTGATTCAGGGTTTGGGACATGATTTCTGACAGATTTTTCTTCTTTAACCAACTTAGCATTTTTAGTCAGTGACGTGATTTCAATTTTCTCTACTTTTGGGCAATAAATCCTTTCAAACCAACAAAAAAAAAGTGTTCTATGTGTTTATCCCTCTGTTCCACTGAGGAAAATTCCTCACTTCTCTGTAGTGTGGGCAACTCTGCCCCAAGCTGCATCTTCCTCAGTTTGAGAAGTAACATTTCTTTTTCTTGCTTGCTTTCTTTCACCCTGATTCTAGCTTCTTTTTCTCTTTCCATTTCTTTTGCCTGAATTCTAACTGAATTTCCTTTTCTGTATCCACCTTTATTTTCACGAGTACATTTTTTAACTTCAGCATTTCTATCTCATGACTAAGAATCCCCATAGAAGTTTTTCTCTCAGTTTGCGCTTCTGCCTGACTACCACCACTCACTTCAGGAGTTTTAGGGGGGAGGGAATCCCTCACAAAATATGAACATGTTGTGGTAAATGATTTTCCTTATGGGTTTTCATTTTGGATCATGGCACTGCCACCAATTAATATGTAGTGGATCCCACTGCTAGCCACCAATTAATAATGCGGTGGACTCACCCCACTAACTGCCCCCTTATTAAACATAGAGCCCACACTTCAATGTGTGCCAATTACACCAAGTTTTACAATTGACATGGGCTATCATGTGGGTTCCTCAGAAACTCCACCAAAGCGCTGGAGCCTCTCTCTGATTCGCTACCTTGACAGCTAGCCAGAGGAGGGTGGAGCAGCACTTGGGAGAGAGAATAAAAGGGGCAGTTTCTGAGGGAGAGTGTTAGATTGGGCTGGATTTGAGAAGAGATATGGCTTGACTTAAGAGGAGAGATAGGGAGTAGGATCATACAGGGATAGGTGGGGAAATTAAAGGAATCAGGGAAGGCAAAGAAGGGAAGTCATAAATGATTGGCTTATTTACAGTAATATATGTATGGGGAAATGTGAGTGTAGTTTTGAAAAATATAAGTAAAATTAAACAGGAGGGGGGGGGGAGGGTTGAGAAGGAACTTCTGCAGACAGAGAGTTGGTCCATAGGTGGAGTAAAGCGAGATCAAGACTTATCGTGGTATTTGAACAGAGGGTGTGTGGGTCCGGGAGGAGTTTGACTCAAACATTGCCAAGAAATTTTGTTGTGGGAGAAAAGAACCAGAGAACTTAGCAAAAGGCTTTGAAGGATGTGGTGAAAATCTTGACATCTGAAAGACCTCCATTTTTTTCTATTCAGACTGAAGCCTCCAACAAGGGAAAGAGAAAACTATTTCCCCTTGCAGTGCTTTACACCTGAAAGTGAAGTGATGAACAAAATGATTGCTTTGCTGGAACATCCCAATGAATCTGCAGAATGAATTGTGGATTGCATACTGCACTCTTTTGAAAGACCTGGAGTGTACTTGGATCAGGTTTGTAGTTACACAGATAGCTTCCAATATATTTTGGGGGTGGTGGAGGGGGCGGGGTGGTGGTTATGAATGTAATATATTCTATATTTGACAAAGATCAACCCAGAACACAGTTTTTATTTGCCACACCAATTTATTTTGATTATGAACAAAGGACAACCCATATACCATATTATCATGAGCTAGAGTCCCCAAGTCCCACATTTCTAGATTAGCTTCTCTATCTCCTGCATCCCATTCACCATCCACTAAATGTTAAATAGAGGACTCAAGAGTCCTGTGGATCCCATTCACTCTGCACTCCCACCATCAGGCAAGCAACCTCCACCTCCACTGATGCTGAAAATAGTGGGATCTCAAAGGAAGAACACATTGTTCTCTCCTAAATGCCCTTCAAAGTTGAGCTGCTCTGAGAAAGCAGAGGATCGTGGCATTTTGCTTGTGTTAAAGTGCCTGAAAAATTATCACTGTGGCCTGATTTCATGGTCAACGCACAAAAATCTGGTGTTGCACAGCCTTTGATGAGATCAGCAGGAATTGAAGGGTCATCTAGAAAAGAGAAAGAGTCATGGTCATATGAGCACCTGGGTGGTAATGGGTGTGCATTTGTGTGTGAACTCTCAAGAGATATTTTAACTGTATCATGCAAGGATAGAAAGCATGTCAGAAACACATCATGAAATGAATATGACACAGAAGGTTAAATTTAGGGAGAAATCCATTTTTTTTTAATGGGAAGGGGCCCCAATGCTCACAAATTTTGCATTCAGTTCTGGGCTCCATGGCTGCTTAGATTTCTTCAGAAGGCTAGTTAAAATACTATTTTAAAAACAGTTTTCACGTAATTTAACCATTATATCATTCATCTCTGTCTTCTCATACACCACCTCCAGAAACCCATAGCTTCATCTATATACATTGATCACAAAGGGGATTTTGACATAGTAATATTTTCACAGGAGGGGAGAAGCTTCCCAACCTCCAATATACACACAGGAGGTTGGCCCAGCACTCCTCCTCGGTCTTTTGTCATACACCCAACCTGCATAACCTCTGAGTGTCCCAATCTGCCACAGACAGCCCCAGAATTACAGAAGCTATCTCGCTTTCTGATTTGATCCCAGAATGCCCCAGTTTTCCTTTTTCCTCCACTCTGCATATCAGACAATAATTAAAAGAGCTCTCTCTATGTGGGTGGGTGGGTCTAAGTGCAGAAATGGAGTCCTGTTTATACTGAATATATAATACCTGCACCAAATGAAGAAAATGGTGAAGTTGGCATTCAAAGCCCTTCCTATCATTTTGAAGGAAAATGTTACCAATCTACTTTAGATTCTTCAACAGCCAGCCACTTTTTAGGAAAAGCATGGGGTGTTTATTCCTTTATTTTCAATGGAGCCTTACATTGTCTATTAAGAAATAAGGCCCGCTGTATTCAATGGAGCTTACTCCCATGTAAATGGGTAAAGATTGGGCAGTCTTACACTGCAACCCTAAGAATTTTTACTCAAATGTAAGTCCCACTTGGTTCAATAGGATTTACTCTCTGGTATGTTTCTGATCATTCTCACAGTTTCTATTATTTATTATTATTATTACTATCATCATCATTATCATCCAACTTTTTCTCTGACAGGGGCTCAAGGCAGCTTACATTTAAAATCTTATTTGATTCCATTTATCTGTGGAAGGTGTACATTCTCCTTTTCCTTGCACATCTTTACAACAATCATGTGAGGTAGGTTAGACTGAGAGGTTCTAATTGGTTAAAGTCTTAAGGTGATAGACGTATATTTGTAATGACCGCTCCCCGCTTAAAACGGGGGGCACCCTTTGCGTGGACGCGTGCAGCCCTGGATCTGGAGTGGCCCCATCAGCATAGGCTTTGCCTTCCCTCAGGTGGGATACCTGGAGGTCCCCGCCTACCTCAGTGAGTTGTCCAATCGCACCTGGGGGAAGCGTTGCCAGGGAAACCAGGCCAGGTAGGGGGAGGGATTACCTGCCCACACAATAGAGGGAGGATCTTACCTGATAATCCTCACTTGGCTCCAGAGCTTCTCCCACCCTACCCACCCTCAGTTAATGTCTTCTTTTGCAGGTTAACTTTTCTTCATAGGTTTTGCAGGTTAACCTTTCTCCACAGGTATGCGGGCGCTGCTACGATAAGGTCGCTGTTAAAGGGCCGGAAAGGAATTTCCCTGCATTGGCAGGTTTCGCCTTTCCCGTAGCAAAACGTCACAACTTTGGCGGTATCAGGCCTTGGGCGGAATCCTTTAGTCCATCTTCCTCTTTGTGGCGGCGATACCAGGGTTCCCCGTTAAAGGGGGTTTCTGAAGGGAGGCTTTGACCGTATGCCGAAAGGTCGTCATTGCTCTCCCCTGCGGTGGCGGCGTAACGGGGGCGGCTGTCTCTGCTTGAACATATGTTCTCCAGAGCCAGCCCATCCCCCCACACACACTGGATAACCCTGAAGCTCCCTAGGTCCCCGGCTAGGGACTGGGGAGGGAGAACGCCCAATGCCTGAGCCAAGGTCTACCCACATTTGAAATTTAATAAAGTTGTGGCCAATTTAATCCCATAGCACGTTGTCTAGAGTCATTATTCCACATGACGGGGGGGGGGACCACTCGGGATCTGGGGACTCCGCCTGTCCACGCAATGACATATTTGTGTGCAGCGATATCAAACATGGGAGAAGATTCCTGATGTAGAATAGAACATCCCTATTTTCATCTGAAAAATGCGAGAGAGTATGAACCAGGCAAGCCATTCCATCCCTCCTACTCATTGACTGGCAGTGCTACTCACTGTGAACAAAAACAAGCTCTATACACTGAGTCTCATCATTATAACACTCGGTGGTGTTCGAGCCATTGCAAAGTCCTGAGTCAGAAGCACAAAAGGTTGGGCACTTCAGTTGATTCCAGGCACGACTCAGCCCTGCCAAAAGCAACCAATAAATTAACACATGTATTGGGTTTCCCAGTTGCACCTGAGATGAGTAGACAAGCAGGAGTATTTTGCAGTGGGAAAGTTGTGGAGTTTATTGCTGGGTTGTCAATGTGCTATTGCTGCTTTTTGTGCATTGCTGTTTGTGCATTATTTTCCATTAAGCACCTTGTGTTATTATGCATTACTTATTACAGAGAGCTATACTTATGTGTATAATGTTATCTAAATATATTATGTTGTTTACTTTGTTACTGTGTTGTAAACTGTCCTGTGATTAAGGGTAATATAAAAATTTCTTAAACGATTGATAATTAAATAAAGCCTTGGCATTTATATTTATAATCTAATATATTTACATACCACTTAATACTTTTAAAAGTCTCTACGTGCTTTATTATTATTATTATTATTATTATTATTATTATTACTATCTATTATTTGTACCCTGCCCATCTGGCTGGGTTTCCCCAGCCACTCTGGGCGGCTTCCACAGAGACCAAAAATACACTAAAATATCACACATTAAAAACTTCCCTGAACAGGGCTGCCTTAAGATGTCTTCTGAATGTCAGGTAGTTGTTTATCGCTTTGACATCTGATGGGAGGGCGTTCCACAGGGCGGGTGCCACTATCGAGAAGGCCCTCTGCCTGGTTCCCTGTAGCTTTGCTTCTCGCAATGAGGGAACCGCCAGAAGGCTCTTGGCGCTGGACCTCAGTGTCCGGGCAGAACGATGGGGGTGGAGACGCTCCTTCAGATATACTGGGCCGAGGCCTTTTAGGGCTTTAAAGGTCAACACCAACACTTTGAATTGTGCTCGGAAACGTACTGGGAGCCAATGTAGGTCTTTCAAGACCGGTGTTATGTGGTCCCAGCGGCCGCCCCCAGTCACCAGTCTAGCTGCCACTTTAGAAGATAATGCTACATATATAAATGAAACTGGAAAACTACAATAAAACTGAACATAAATTTAAACATAGTATAATGATCTCTGTCAGGCAATCAAACCCTGATAAGGAGTAATGACTCTCTGGCAGTTTTCTGTATGTTTATTTACAAAAAGACACATCCAGAGCACAGTTTCTCGCCTGCTCACATTTACGATAGTTGGTCAGTCTGAAATTTTGCCCCTCCCACAGGAGGAAGGATGCCAAACTCCAGCCTTTCCTCTGTTGCCATCTGATCCTGTCCAGATGCTTAGAATGGGGACTGAGAGGCTGGCCAGCCCCCTCCCCACTGCTACTTGACACAGACACAGACTTATGCTTATCTGCTGATTCCCGAACAATGCTCTGGCTGCTTCCCAACTCTTCTTCATCTTGAGAGCTAACAGAATCTTTCCCGGGAAGGGCGGAGGGTCAAAATGCCCTATTTAGACTGTCAGCCAGCTCTCATCTGCAGAGTCTACCTCTTGTCAGTGGCAGAGCTTCATGCTCTGGCACGGGGGGTGGGGCAGAGAACAGGCAGAAGCGGGGCTGGGGCATGTCCCAGGGGCAGGGGGTGCCACCCACAGGGGCATGGCGTGTGTCCTGTGGGCATGGCACACTGCCTGTGGAGGTGTGGCGCCCAGCGCAGGCAGGGGAACAGCCGCCATGGCACCCACCGGGATCGCGCTGCCGGGGGCGATGCGCTCCTCCCGCACTCCTCTTCCTCCGCCAGTGCCCCTTGTTCATTTAGTTTGATTTCTGAGTCTAACTCTTCTCCTGCGCTCTGGGGGGCCATGGTCCTGACACATAGCAAAATTTTCTAAAACCATAGTACATTGCAATAAAACAGTGATATATATATTCAGTACAGATTGAAATATCTGCAGAGTCATACAAAATTCTACACATTATGCTCTAAGTCTGCCTTGCATCTCGACTAATAATCAAATATCTGCTTCTCATCTAGTATCACTCATCCCATTCCACTCCACAAATGCACAGCATCCACCCAGTCACTTCACTATCTCTCACTCAATCACCAACCATCCAAGAGGCAATTTAATATCGTTGACTGGGGGCATCCTCATCACACTCCCACCACCCTTTCACCTCTGCAATACTGATTTTGTAGTTTTCTATTTAGATGGCCTCCAGCAACAACAGTTGGTTTCTCTTACCACCTCTGCAGTTCTGTCCCAGAAGAATGACTCCCAGGGCTGCCAGGGTTATCAGGGAGCAAGGACATGTGTTCTTATCTCTCACTCCCATCTTCCAATTTATTTTGGATGTTCTCTTCCCCAAACCCAGGGGTCATCTCATAATCTTGGTGAATAAGGAGGGACACCTGCTTTCACCTTGGGACACAGATGGTGGTGCTGATTCTAAGAATTTCCCACACAAACTAGTGGAATGCATTTTGATCAGGAGCAGTATAATTTATCAAAGGGTAACCATGGAAGAAATCTGAAACCTCAATCCAATTATACTCAGGGATATATACCGATATATAATTACAAAGTCTGTAGCTACTTACATTCATAATTTTCTCTGTTTCATAAATCATCTTGACAGCACTTCATGAGACTCCGATGGAATACCCCTGTTACTTTAGTGTAGCTGTAATTCTCTGTGGTACAATTTATAGCACATCCTCGTTCTACTTTTATTTTTCTAGAGCCACCTGTGAGAGAGAATTGGAAGGAACAGTGAATCCTTAAAGCAGTATATTCAAGAATCACCTTGTAAGTACAGTATAATTTCTTCTGCAAAACCATGTGAATAATTTGTTCCACCATTCATCTCTACCTGATGTCCAGCTAACTGATCCAGAGGTTATCAGTTTATCACCAAAAATAATGGAATGTATACCCAGTCTGGTCCAAGATACCTAGATCACTTTCACATGTACTGCTAGCAAGCCAGGTGTCCCCCATCATATATTTGTGCATCTGGTTCTTCCTGCATAAATGCAAAACCTTACATTTGTCCCTATTGAAATAGATGTAGTTAGTTTGGGCCCAGTTCTCCAACCTTTAAAGGTCATTTTGAATCCTGATTCTGTCTTCTGTGGCATTAGCTACCCCTCCTAGTTTGGTGTCACCTGCAAATTTGAAGAGAATCCCCTGAATTTCTTCATCCAAGTCATTCAGACTCCGCTAACCCAGAAATAGTACCTGAACTGTACTTCAGGATGAGAACAGAAATCACGTGGCGGCAGTACCTCAGGTTAAGAACAGTTTCAGGTTAAGAATGGACCTCCAGAATAAATTAAGTTCTTAACATGAGGTACCACTGTACTTGGGTCCCCCGTTAAGCAAAGTTCTGTGCAGGTTGCCAGAGGAGGGAGTCAGGCTGCGCCCTGACCAAAGGCCTTGCGGAACAACTCTGTCTTGCAGGCCTTGCGGAAAGATGTCAGGTCCTGCAGGGCCCTTGTCTCTTGTGACAGAGCGTTCCACCAGATTGGAGCCGCAGTCGAGAAAGCCCTGGCTCTAGTTGAGGCCAGCCTAACCTCTCTGAGGCCTGGGACCTTCAGGATGTTTTTATTTGCAGACCGTAGGTTCCTCTGTGGGGCATACCAGGAGAGGTGGTCCCGTAGGTACGAGGGTCCTAGGCCGTATAGGGCTTTAAAGGTTAAAACCAGCACCTTAAACCTGATCCTGTACTCCACCGGGAGCCAGTGCAGTTGGTATAGTACCGGATGAATGTGATCTCGCAGCGAAGACCCCATAAGGAGTCTCGCCGCAACTGCTTCCTTCAATATCACAATTCACAACTTCAGTGGTTGCACCTTCCACCTCTTTGGTGCCTATCAGAGTTGCAGCTGTAGAGAGGAAAGAGGAGGAGACGTTTAGTACATGAGTTGCTCAGTCCTTGACAAATAGCATCTACATTACTACTTAGTTTGACCTTGATCTCAGCACTTATTGGATACAATCTTCCAAGCCAGACATGAGCAGTCGTAATTGTCTCAGGATCCCCAGGTAGTTGTGGGTTAGAAGCTGCATATACACAGAAACACATCTTTCCCCTGTCTCACATAAAGCAACATCTCCAGACACAAAGATAGAAAGACACATAGTTTTCATCCCATTTACTATTACGCATGAAAACAATAAAACACAGGCCTCCCTTCTCCTGCAACACATTGTCGAGCTGTGAGGTGCACAATGCGATTTCAGAAGTGCCATTACATACTTTTACATGCAGCACATATTATTGGTGCAGGTAATGGTGCTCCCCTCAGCCAAATAAATAGCTTTTGGATGGATGTGGAAAGCATGGAGTTAATGGGGAGAAAGGTGCATCAGGAGAGTTATCCTCATCCACCTTCAGCCCACAGAAATTATGCCCATCAAGCCCTGTCTAACACCTTGACCAGCTGAGGAAAGCATGATTGCCACAGCAGAGCAAGGGGTGAATCAACAGATATGGAAAGTAGGCAAACTGTTACAAGCTGCATGAGGCCCATAGATCACATGTTGCTCACCTGTGCTGGAAACAATGGCTGAGTCCTCATGAGAACTGTATCCATCCGAAACAGGAAGCACCACAGCTGTTGACTCTAATATCAGGCAGTATTCTACACATTTCCAATTTTCCATTTAGTGTCAAACCATTCATAGTTAAACTAAGGAAACTACAAAACTGAACACGTAAACTTGGCTGCATCCAGTAACGTATACAGGTTCCAGCATCACCAGATTGCTGGGAAGAGAAATAAATGTCCACGTCATGTACCAGTTGTTGATGACTTTGTGCCTGGTTTAGAACGGCTTGGCCCCAAGGGCATGGTGGTGAAACAGAGGTGGGAATAGGCTGGAAGGACATTTAGTGAAATTTCATGGAGTTCCAGAAAGGGACTCCTCTACTTACAATTCCTGTTTTCTGACAGTGAGAGTGGGATGGACTGGAAGGGGCACCTAGAAAGTTTGAGTAGAGTAAGCAGAAGATGAAGTGGAGTGGAGGGAAAGTATATGGAAATTGAATATATGATATTAGTTCAGCAAGAATGGTGTTTGGAAAGGCTTTGTTATGTTAGCTTGTTCATGTTAGCTTTTGTGTTGTACCCCTCTCAGGTATTTATCCTTTATATAGAAAAAAAGGATGCCACACTTCTATTTTATATATATATATATATATATATATATATATATATATATATATGCTTTCGTAGATTTTCACGGGTACAGGAATGCAGGTTTTGGTGTCCTCGGGTGTCTTCCCGTGTAAAAGTTGGGGTGTCTAGGCGACGTTTCGACGAGGTCTCACTCGTCATCTTCAGGCTGGTGCTTTTGGCTTCTTGTTACTGGAACAGAGCAGGATCTCAGTGTTTGAGTTCCTATAAATACTGTTGAGGGGTGTGGTGTATAGCCTCCAATGTTCTGGGCAGAGAGGAAGTTCCCAGGCTAGTGTGCCTTTTCTTCTTTTGTTCCTTAATTGCTTGAGGGATATCTTGAGTGATTTCTTGAGTGATATCCTGAGTACCACTTAGGTGGGTCATTAGGTGTGGATTAGTTGCTAAAGCCTTTGTGTCTTGACCTCTTGAACTTTGTGAAGAGTTTTTCTGAGAAGATGGCTGTACTGCATTTAGTTGTGCTCTGGCTTGGCTTCGTGTATAGGGGCGAGCTGTGGTTTTGTGGCCTGTGCCAGCCAGATCTGTGTAGGGATTGCAGGGGGGTGCAGCATCCGGAGGTGCCACCATGGTTTGGCTACTGGATGGTGTCTGTAATTTATCTGTGGAGAGGGTCTGGGTTTGGGTCTGGTGTGGTTGATTGGTGATGGCGTTCTGTGTGCCTCTGGATCTGGTGTCAGTTTTTGTGGGGAGGGCTAATTTCCAGATGTCTGGCAAGCGGGATGTGTCGTCACGCTTGTTCATGTTGTGAGGGTGTTTCTCTATCTCGATGGCTTCCATGATTATTCTCTTGTGGTGATGTTCCATGTTAGAGAGCAATTTGGAATCTGCAAAATTAATTTCGTGTCCTGTTTCTTTCATGTGTTGGAAAAGAGAGGAAGTTTTTTCTTCTTTTTTGACGGCATTCTTGTGTTCTGCGATACGTGCATTTATTCGTCTGTTTGTTTGTCCAATGTACGTGGATGGGCAGACTTTGCAGGGTATTCCACGTACATTGGACATTTAGAACAACATTGTTGTTCTAAAAACACTGCCCTCCACCACCACTGCCAAATATTCTTAATTTGACAAAGACAGACACAGTTTTTATTCTTCACAACAATTTATTCTGATTATGAACAATGGGCAATTTAAGCCATATACCGTATCATCATGAGCCAGAGCCCCCAAGCCCCACATTTCTACTTTAGCTTCTCTATCCCCTGCATCCCATTCACCACAAAAAGCCAGATAGTGGACTCAGGAGTCCTGTGAATCCCAGTCGTTCTGCACTCCCACCATCAGGCAAGCAACCTCCACCTATACTGTTGCTGAAAATGGGATTCAAAAGGAAGAAAACATTGTTCTCTCCTAACTACCCTTCAAAGTTGAGCTGCTCGGAGAAGCATCCTGACATCTTGCTTGGGTTATAGTGCCTGAAAATTCATCAATACGAACTGATTTGCTGGCCCTCGAGCACAAATCTGGTGTTGCACAGCCTTTGAAGACCCCATAAGGAATTGCATGGTCATCTAGTAAAGAGAAAGATATATGGTCATATGAGTACCCAGGTGGTAATGGGTGTGCATTTGTGCGTGCACACACACACTAAAGAGACATTTTAACTGTATTTGTTAGGTTGAGAGATTGCAATCGGCTCGCCTCAAAGTGACAGACATATATGTGTGTGACAAGATCAAACGCGAAAGAAGCTTTCCCCTATTTTCATCAGAGAAATTGTGGAGGGTATGAACCTGCCAAGCTGTTCCACCTCTCGTACTCATTGGCTGCCAATGCTACTTACCGTAAATGAAAACAAACTCTATGCACTGAGTCTCATCATTATAACACTCTGTGGTCTTTGAGTTCTTGCAATATTTTGAGCCACAAATGATTGGACACTTCAGCTGATTCAACTGACGACTTGGCCCTGCCAAAAGAAACAACATGTACAGTGGTACCTCAGGTTAAATACTTAATTCGTTCCAGAGGTCCATACTTAACCTGAAACTGTTCTTAACCTGAAGCACTACTTTAGCTAATGGGGCCTCCTGCTGCTGCGGTGCCGCCGGAGCACAATTTCTGTTCTCATCCTGAAGCAAAGTTCTTAACCTGAAGCACTATTACTGGGTTAGCGGAGTCTGTAACTGAAGCGTATGTAACCTGAAGCGTATGTAACCCAAGGTACCACTATATTGGATTTCATAGTTGCATCTGAGATGAGTAGACAAGTAGGGGTATTTTGCAGCAGGTGAGTTGGAGTTTATTCCTGGGTTGTCAATGTTCCATTGCTGCATTTTGTGCATTGCTTATCATGTATTATCTTTTGTTATGTGTTATGACAATGAAATATATTTCTGTATTATAATGTTATGTAGGTATATAATGTTGTTTACTTTGTTATTGTGTTGTAAACTGTCCTATGATTAAGGGTATTATATTATATAAATATATAAATATTATATAAATATAAAATTATATATATAAGGGTATTATATAAATTTCTTAAACAATTGATAACTAAATAAAGCCTTGCCATTTATATTTATAATTTATTTATTAAGAATTACAACGGTCTCTAAGAGGTTTACATATATATATATACTGAGAAACTACAATAAAATTAATGCAAATTTAACCGTAACCACAATTGCTAAAACTACAATACATTGCAGTAAAACAGTGCAATATCAAAAAACAGGAACATATCAGCACAGACTGAAATAACTTTAAAGACAGAGATCCCTCCCCTCTCTTCAGAGCCCCTCTTGCCAAACTCACAAAATACTGCACGTTACACTCAAAGTCTGCATCTCTACAAATAATAAAATACTTGCTTCTCATCTCGTATCACTCATCCCATTGTCTTCCACAAATACACACAACACATCACCCCCCAGTATCTCTCACTCAATAGCCAGCCACTGCTTCCACACAACAAAAGTATACTTCAGAAACCAAAGAGACCAGGAAACTGTTTGCTGACTGGACCGTACAAAATAACAATGCAAATTGCCACTCACAGATATACCTGCCAGCAATCTGGCTCCCTCCCTGGTTGCTGTCTCCCACTCCGGACTCTCACCTGAGGATGGAAGGAACTGTACACAAACATTCCCTGATACTCCTTCCTCCCACCAAGGAGTGTCCTCAGACAATTAAACCCATGAAAGAGGCAATTTTATAAAACTGGACTCATCAAAATCCCAACACCCTTTTGCCTCTGCAGTCCTGCTTTTGTAGTTGACTAGCTAGATGGCATGCAACAGCAACAGCCGGTTTCTATTACTATCTCTGCAGTTCTGCCCAAGAATGATGATTCCCAGGGCCAGCAAGGTAATGCTGATTTTTAGGCATTTCCCATACAAACTAGGGGAATGAATCCTGCTCAGAGCAGCATCATTTGTCTACGTGTAACCATGGAAGACACCTCAAACCCCAATCCTATTTATGCTCAGGGATATATGATTATAAAAGGCTGCAGTTACTTACATCCAAACTTTTCAGTGTTGCAAAAGTCATATTGGCAGCACTTCATGATACTCCGGTAGAATACATCATTCGCTTTAGTGTAGGTGAAACTTCCTGAAGTACAGTTTATAGCACATCCTCGTTCAGTTTCTACTTTTCTAGTGCCATCTGTGAGAGAGAATGGTAAATGATAGATAATCCTTAAAGTAGTATATTCAAGAATCACCTTATAAGCACAACGCAATTTCTTCTGCAAAACTCTATGATTTTTTTTTAGCATAGTTCCTTTAAAAATTGCACTTAAATGGGACATAATTGACTTGCTTTCCTGCACACAGAAATAGGCAAGGGCATGGAATAAGTTGTTCTACCATCCACCTCTACCTGATATCATCAAAATAATGGATTAATCAGCCTTCAGCTGATAAAGAGCTGCTGTGAGGCTTGAATAAAACATATTACTATTTTCATATATCAGCGCTGTAATGAATGTAGGGGTTGCTCGTGGGTAAGTTGCCTCCACTCCTGGCTATGTTGCCTTGTTAAACCTTTTCTGTCTGGACAGCCCTTCACTTCGTGGCTGCCTCAGTCGCTAGCAGAATCCGCCAGTGGGCGTTTCTTAAACCTTTTCCAGCATAAAAGCTGTTTGACGCCAAGTCTCCTCCTACTCTCCCTGCGCGGAAGTCTTCTGCGCAAGGAGGGTGTGGGTAGCGGAGGACCCGTGCTCTCCCCGCTGGTGTCCAGCGAAGAGTCCTGGAGCCCTCTCGCTGATTCCCCCATCTGCCCCCCTTTATCCCTGGTGTTGCGCTGATTTCCTTCCCCCGCTGATGAGTTACCTCTCTCCCTGCTGGGTCCCTCTCCAGCATCACTTGAGAGCCTTCCCTCCACCTCTGGCTCCGATGTCAGTTCCCTGACAAGCACCATCAGATTCCCCGTTCTGAGGTATTTATCACTCTGTGGAGACTTCTAAATATTGTGGGATGTGACTTCAATGAAAAGAAGCTTGTGCACAAATAGAGGTGTGTTGAAGCAGCATGCAATATGCACACAAACAGAAACATGTGTTGCTATAGCATGTGCCTTAGAAGTGTTTTCCAAGCCCCAGTGGGAGAAATCTTCTGCATGGGACCCCTTGCAGAGATAAAGCCATATGGTTACTGTGTCCTTTTGGAAGAATTACATGGCTGGTTCATGTATACCCTTACCTCATTTTATCTCTAGCTCTTTGATATTTCAGCACTTAATGAATCAGTTGAATGCATAAAACATCTCTTCCCTGAAAAAAGCGAGTTGATTTCCTCAACATTGGGTGAGATCAGCATTCTGTAGACACCCCTAGATACTCCACAGACAAAATGGTCCCACACACTCAGGTTTAATCTGGCAGAAAGGTTTTATACTCACTTAAAGAGTATTCAACAAAATTTGAAAAGCAACTGCTTCCTTCGATATCACAATTCTCAACTTCTATGGTTTCACCTTCCACCCTTTTGGTACATATCATTGTTGCAGCTGTAGAGAGCAGAGAGGAGGAGACATTCAGTACATGAGACACTCAGTCCTTGAGAAATGGCATTACATTACCACTTAGGAGATTGACTTTGATCTCAGCCTTTATTGGATGCAATCTTCCAAGACAGACATGATCTGTCATAATGGTTTCAGGATCCATATGTAGTGCAACCACACCGATACACATTTCCCCCTTTCTCACACACAGGAACATCTCAATACACAAAGATGGATAGGCACATAGCCTTCTTCCCATTTACTATTATGCATGCATACATTAAGGCAGGGTCATCCTTTCCCCAATGGGATTTCCGAAATCCTACTGTATACTTTAACAGGTAGAACCTATTATTGGGGCTGGTAATGGTGCCCCCCTCAGCCAAACAAATAGCTTTCAGGTGGATGAGAAGAGCATGAAGTAAATGGGGAAGGTACACCCAGAGAGTCATCCACATCCATTTTCCACCCATGGTAATTATGCCCATCAAACCTTGCTAAACACTACTTCCGGGTTGGTGCGAACAGCTAATGGCGGATTCCCTCCGAGCTCCGGAGGGAATCGGCTCCGCTGGGGACGGGTCTTGCTGCGACGGCGACGCAGAGACCCTCAAAAACCACAGGCGCGGATGCCTGCGGACCTGGTGACTCGGTGGGCACCTTAAGCGCCCCCCGACCCACGAAGAGCCTTTTTAAAGGCTACGGAGAGGGTACGGAGAGCGGCGTGGTGCTGGGAGTAGACCGCTACCCCAGCGGAGCGGAGCCGTGTGCCATGGCTGAAGAGCGCTGACTTTTTTCCTTAAATTCGGACCCGAAAAGAAGCAACCCGTGAGTAGATTGGAATTCGGACTTTAAAATATCTATCCGTGAATTTGATACGACTGGGGGATGTGTCAAAGGGAAGTCCGCACCCCCCCCTCCTGCAGATGATTTAAAGCAATAGCAGGAGAACTAAGTTGGAGAGCCTACCCCTTTGGGGTGAGTTAAAAAGACATTAACTTTCACGATTTGACAAAAGAAGTTTCGAGCTGGAGTGTAAGAGTGGAATTTTAGAAGTTTTTCTCTTGTTGTGTGTAACCCCCCCTCCCGGGCCCGGGAGCGTCCTGTCTTTGAGCCTGCTGAAGAGGGAAGGAGTTTGACAGCTGTCAAAGCTGTCAAACGGGCAATTTAAAGTAAAAAAGCGTGTTACTTAAGATCTCCCTGGACTAAATGTGATACAATTGAATTAAAGTGGTTGGAAACAAAGAAACAAAGAACGAGGCAAAGGACTGTTGGGAAAAGATTACTAAGTAACCAGATTCCCTCTAGGGGGAATTCTGAGACATTACAATGGCTGCGGATGGAAATTTACTAGTTGAAATAGAAAGAATGTTTCACTTGGTGGGAATTTTACAAGAGCAGAGTCTGGCTATGAATAAACAACTCACGACCTTGACTTCTGGAATAAGCAGCTCTGCTGAATGTATTGAGGATTTGAATGAGAAAAAATCTGCAGCTGAACTGGAAGAGATATCTCAAGAACTGAAGGAGACTAAACAAGGAAAGGAGAAAGCACAGATGGGAAGCAACAACCAGAAGCCTACACATGTGGATTATAAACAAGAAGACCCTTGGATTACATGGAGTACAAATCTGCAAAAGATGCGAAAGATGAAGGAGGAGACCCCTGGAGTACTTGGAATTCAAGAACTCAAAAGAAAGAAGAAATATGATTGGGGCCTCCATTCTGAATAATGAAGGACTGGTGGAACTTTTGCAGCAGTTGTGTCTGAGTTTCCTTGTGGGAAGAAAACCTGGCTTGATTGGGATAGAACTCCTTCGAGACCCAAAGGCCAACATAAAGGACTACCAGCAAAACCGGCGGAGAGGGAATGAAAGAGACTTGAAGGCCTCGGATGTGAGGAATCCAGGCTAAGAACTGTTATTGTGGACAAGTACTTGGGAAGGGACGAACCGGGGATGGGAGGGGGGTGGAAACAGATTTTTTTTAAAAAAATACTAACGATTTCTGGGTCTAGTCAATATGATTGATGTTTAATAAAAAATGGGAAATCGATGGAAGGGAATCTGAGTCCAACTTAGGATAGAACTAAATTTTTTACAAAAGATGTAATATTAATATGGTAAGGAGGGAAAATAATAACTTGCTGACATAATTATGGGAATTGGGATGTATGAAGGGGGGGTGGGGGGAAGTCAAGGACCAAAGTTAAGAAAGTAAGATTTTTGAAATTATACATGTTCTTTGTCTTTGTCTTCTACGTGTGTGTTATGTCTTTATAAAATGTGAAAAACCAATAAAAATTTTATTAAAAAAACAAAAAAACCTTGCCAAACACTTTGGCCAGTGGGGGGAAACATGATCGCTATAACCGAGCAAGGTGTGAATCAACAGATATGGAAGGAAGGCAACCTGTTGCAGGCTGCATTAGGTCCATAAACCACAGGATGCTGATCTATGCTGGAAGCAATGGGGAGACGGCTGAGTCATCATAAGAGGGGTATCAATCCCAAACAGGTTAGCCAGATCAGCATAGGAAGCACTACAATAGTTGACTCTAATACCAGGCAGTCCCTGGGATACTTTCTTTTTTGTTCTAGCCAATTCCAATTTTCCATTTAGTGGCAGCAATCTGAACAAACCTGGGGGGTCTCTTTGTGAGCAAAGCCAACCTCATGAAACAGAAGTACACTCTATCAGAACCTCTAACATGATTTGCTGGTCTTCTCCTTCCCCTCCAAAATTTAGATATTCCCCTCTAGATACTCCTGAGCTTGTTCAGTATTTTAAGCTTCCTTTTTCCTTCATAGAGCCTATATCAATCTGGCTTGTCTAGCCTATGGCAGACCTGCTGCCAGATTTGAAGAAATTATTCAAGATTTTAAGCTTCCTACTCACCTGGGGAAAGGATGACCAAGAGGAGACAAGTACTCAGGAAGGTCTTCATAGTGCTGGAGATCAAAAACTGAGAAGCATTCAGAATAAAAAAGCAGGTGACTGATGAAGCAAGAGGCTGATTTGAAGGGATTTATAGGCCAAGAAGAGGAGCCCGAGGGTTCCATGTGGGAAGAACTGGTCCAGTGAGGGGTGAGAAATGATGAAAATAGGGATTGCATACACTCCCAGACATCCTGTTCTTTTATATTGGAAAACAAAACACAGTGTTGAAATTGGATTCTTAGGGAACTGTATGAAATTCTTCCAGCTGAATTTTGTATCCCATCCCATGCTGATCGTAGCCACTGAGAAGAGCCTGATTATGTATGAAGTGTGTGTGTGTTCCTGTGTGTGTGTGTGTGTGTTTGTTTTGTGTGTGTTGTAATCCATGCCCTTAAACTGCTCATTTGGCTGAATGGTGGAAGCCAAAAGAGGGGAAACTTTCAGTGATTATGGAACTATTTTATAATCTGCAATGGTGGTTGAGAAACTCTGGCTTGGGGGCAAATGACCCCTATGTGCCTCTCTATCTGGAGTCCCATTAGGCCAGAACCTCTGCCTAGGTCACACCCCTGATCCTTCCTACTCCACCCCTCCTCAAGTGGGTGTGTGAAAATATCCCATGTTGACCTGGATCAATGTATAAGTGTGTGTGTGTGTATAGACACCTCTGACTTCTGTGTTAACCATAGAATTCTGGGCATGGAAGGGACCACAAGGGTTATCTAGTTCAATTCCCCGCAAAGCAGGAACCTTTTGCCCAATATGAGGCTCAGATCCACAACCCTGAGATTGAGTCTCATGCTTTACTGACGGTACTATCCCTTCATTCTTGGCAGAAGTTTGTAGAATGGGTTTCTCACCAGGATCCTACAAAGGGCTATAGCACCCTTCCAGGTGGTACACCTGAAAGGCATCCTAATTTGATGTACGTCATAGGGTGGCCCTCAATTGAGTGTTGACCCAGCCAATCATCAACCAGCACCAAAGCTGGCCTAATACCTTTGCAAAGCCTACTTACATCTGTAATCAACAAAAGGTTTTGGCTTATTTCAACCCAACAATGATGCTCTGTGTCTCTGTGTCTCTTTTCCTACCCTCCACTGACCCCACCAATGCCATGCATTTTCTGAGCCTGGGCCACAATGTTGTGAGCCCCTCCATTGTAGGCTCAGGTTATATATGTGTAAATAAACCATATATCATAAAGACACTACAGGGGTGGCATGCAATTTTATTATAAAAACCCTCAATGTTTTCCTTCCTCTCCTTTACTAATAAATTCTGCAATTGCTTAAAACCACATGTCCTCCATCCCTGCATTGCTCAAATCTCTGCTGTTGTTTAAAATAAAACCTCCTTTCACTTTATTTTTCCCACTCTTCTTGTAGTACTCAAATGCCTCTCTTCCATTCCTCAGCTGCTTCATTTGAGATAGACAAAGGATGTGGAGCCCTCAAATATTCTATAGGACCTTAGCACAATGTATTTACTGCCTGGAACTATGTGCATTCTAATAAGCTTAAACTTACAATAACATACATCATGAGGTGTGTGCACAAATCAGACTGCAGACTAGCAGGGAGGAGGAAACCTGGAAATGGGAGTGATCTGTGTGTAAGGGAGAATTTTTTAAAAAGGATACTGGTAAAAATTGGTCCTATACTTAGTAATCCCTGGAATGAATGACCATTCTAAAAAAGAAAAAAGGGGGGAAAAGGAAGGATTTTAGATAATTGGTAAAATGTGTGGTATAGGCAGGTTTCATTTTCATTTATTATGCAAATATATGCTAGTCCTTTTCAGAGCAGACCCACAAAATGAAGTGGCATGGCTGACTTAGACTCATTAATTTCAATGAGGTTTCAGATTTCATCCTTGTTGCCCTTACACACATGATGATGTTCCTCCCCAAGATTCATTCTCCTGGTTTGCATGGGAGAAACTTAGAATCAGTATGACCATATGTATCTCAAGGAGAAAGCGGGTGTTCTCCTGCCTGAGGCACTTATTCACCAAGAGCATCAGATGACTCCTAGGGGTATGGAAGAGAGGACCCTGAATATATTAGAGATTGGGAGGAAGAGAGAATAACATGTAGAAAGGAAGGAGTAGGAAGTACTCAAGCCATAAGGTTCCTGCCTTCGTAACTTGACCCAATAATATTCAGATAACCTCCAATAGACAAGAAGGGAAGACTGAAGAATAGCAGTTGCAGATCTTAGAACCCTCTGAGGTGGATTTGGAAGGTACTGTATTCAAAAGGAATGGATCAAACAGGTATCTCTGCTCTTGACATTTCTCCTGCAGCTGACACAGTGAGAAAATCATGTTGGCTATTTTCATTTGAGATCTAAAGCCATGCTGTGACTCGGGATAGACCCTGTTAGTGTGTGACTGTAATCTGTTAAGAACTATAAGGGCAAAGGCCTTCCACAAAGTACTGAGAATTACTAAGGTTCCATGGTAGTTGTTACAGTCATGGTGGTCACCTTTGTTGCTGGTGTCACAAATGTCTTGTGGCACAGATTCTTGTTCCCAAGAGGAGGTTGCAGAGATGCATCATGATGGAGGAATTCAAGGTGGCTTTCAGCACTTCTGTTGGGATTCCGTCCTGTCCTGGGGCTTTACCACATATCTGAGAGTTGATGGCATTTGTCAGCAAATCAAGGGAGGGAGGTCATTCAGCTCTTCCAAGACAGGTAGGGTCTGGACACTGTCAACCGCTGTGTCAGATGCCGTGTTTCCCCACAAATACAGTTCTTGATAGTGCTCTGCCCATTGCTTTAGTGGCTTGCTGTGGTGTGTGATGCTCTTTCCCAACAGACTTTTCAGTGATGTAGTTTTCCTAACTGTTGGTCCAAAGGCTTTCTTCATGCCTTCATACATTTTGTGAAGCATTTTTGGTGTCAGTAGCGAGTTGAATGCTCTTACACAGCTTTAGCCAATTGTCACTAGGCAACCAGGGCAGATTCCTGCTGTTTGGAAGAACTATGGTGACCCACTGAGAAATTCAGGGGTCAGGAAATAAGAGGATTCTTGTCCCACCTTGGATCAAACCAAGGGCACGTTCAGAATTCAGCATTCTGGTCCCAGAGTGCCTAACCATATTCCTACAAGGCATGTGCGCAATAACCTTGCCCACATAGGATCTCCAGTAACTAGTAGAAAAAGCTATGGAGTGTAACCCACTAGTGGAGCACAGCCAGGGGCACCAACTTGGGCCCCAGATTATGATGCAAGTTGGGTATTATGTGGCTATTATGCCACATAATACCCTTTCTGCATTTAGAAGAACTCAGTTGTTTAGTGTGGCAGCGCCTATACTTTGGAACTCCCTGCCTATTGAGGTCAAGCAGGCTCCTTCACTGCACTCTTTTTGGCAGCTACTAAAAATATTCCTGTTTAGACAAGCCTACCCAGATGCCTAGAAATCCGAGGTAATTTTAATCTGGCATGTGTGACAGAGACTTGCTTGAATGAAGCAGATGGGCCTGTCCTTGCCACTGGTTGTCCACCAAGTTTCTCTTATGCACAGCAACCCAGGTCATGTGGCCGGTGGGGGGGGGTTATAGTGATTTTTAGGAAGTCATTAGTTTGCACCAGGCATCCTATTGGGAAAACCCAGTTTTCTGAGTGCATGTTCTAGAAACTGGGCAATAGGGGCAGTACAGGATTCCTTTTGTTGTACCGACCTCCCTGCTGCACCAAGGATTCCCTGCCTGAGCTGCTTCAGGTCATGGTGATGTTCTCCTGGAAACACCTAGTTTGGTTGGCCTGGGGGATTTTAACATCCATGCCAGAATGACCTTACAAGGGGGGGATGCACTGGGACAACCGATCTCAGTGATCATGGGTAGGAGGAGGAGTTACGCTAAGACCAGACCATGTCATTACCGAGGAGGCAGGTTTAGTCATTGTCTGAGGACTATCCCTGCCTCCAGGTCTGGTTCTGACCGGAAGGATACTGGAATCAGCAAGGGAAACCCACATGACCTGAAAGTGTTGCTGTGCAATGCCAGGTCAATGATGAATAAAACCACTGCCATCCACGACCTGATTGTGGATGGAGGATTTGACCTGGCATGTGTGACAGAGACCTGGTTGGATGAAGCAGATGGGCCTGTCCTTGCCGCTGCTTGCCCACCAGGCTTCTCTTACGCACAGCAACCCAGATCATGTGGGCGGGGAGGGGGGGTTGCAGTGATTTTTAGGAAGTCATTAGTCTGCACCAGGCGTCCTATTGGGAAGACCCAGTTCTCTGAGTGCATGTTCTGGAAGTTGGGCAATAGGGGCAGTACAGGATTCCTACTGGTGTACCGACCTCCCCGCTGCACCAAGGATTCCCTGCCCGAGCTGCTTCAGGTCGTGGCGGATATGCTCCTGGAGACACCTAGCTTGGTTGTCCTGGGGGATTTTAACATCCATGCCGACACGACCTTACAAGGGGCCGCTCGGGACTTCGTGGAAAGCATGGCCTCCATGGGGCTGTCCCTGAATAAGTTTGGCCCAACTCATAGCCATGGACATGCCTTAGACTTGGTGTTCACCTCTATGGATGTTGGTGATCTGACACTAACTAAAAGCGAAACAAAAGAAGTGCCATGGTCAGATCACTTCCTGGTGCAACTGGACTTCTCTGCAACCCTTCCCCTCTGCAGGGAGGTGGGACCGATTCGGATGGTCCGCCCCCGCTACTTAATGGATCCAATTGGCTTCCAGAGAGTGGTAGGGGATGCTTTATCCCAAGTTGATGGCCTTTCAGCTGATTCCCTGGTGGCACGCTGGAATGCGGAGTTAACCAGGGCTATTGACTGTCTGGCTCCGAAGCGCCCTCTCCGATTGCATGGAGCCCGGACAGCCCCGTGGTTTTCCCCGGAGCTGAGGGTGATGAAACAATCGTTGAGACGGCTAGAGCGCCGGTGGCGGAAAACTCATTCTGAATCAGACCGGACACGGGTTAGAGCTCAACGTCGAGCCTACCAAGTGGCAATGGCGACGGTGAAGAGGGCCTTCTTCGCCGCCTCCATTGCATCTGCAGAAAACAGCAGCAGGAGACTTTTTCAGGTGGTTCGCAATCTATCGGAACCACCTGTACCACCGGGGCCTGGTAGGGACCCCAAGATCTCCTGCAATGCTTTTGCAAAGTTTTTTGCAGATAAAATCGCTCAGATTCAGAAGGAGGTAGACTCCACCGTGGGAGCAGGGCCAGGGCGGGAGAGTGCTAGAGTTCTGTCTGGTCCTGTTACATGGGATCAATTCCAGTCTGTTACCTCCGAGGATGTGGACAGGCTGCTTGGAAAAGTGAAACCGACCACCTGTCTCCTTGATCCTTGCCCATCCTGGCTGATAAAAGCGAGCCGGGAAGGGCTGGGCGATGGGCTCTGCGGGGTGGTGAATGCTTCCCTCTGTGAGGGAGCCTTCCCAGACCCGCTGAAAGAGGCGGTCATTAAACCGCTTCTTAAAAAAACATCTTTAGACCCGGCCAATTTGGCCAACTATCGCCCAGTCTCAAATCTGCCATTCTTGGGCAAGGTGATTGAGCGGGTGGTTGCTGAACAACTCCAAGCACGCCTGGAGGAAACGGACCATTTGGATCCCTTCCAATCGGGATTCAGGTCTCACCATGGGACTGAAACTGCCTTGGTCGCGCTGGTTGATGATCTCCGGCGGGCTAGGGACAAAGGTGAGAGCTGTTTCCTAGTTCTGCTGGATCTCTCAGCGGCCTTTGACACCATCGACCATAAGATCCTTCTGGACCGTCTAGAGGGGTTGGGAGCTGGGGGCACTGTCATACAGTGGTTCCGCTCCTTCCTCCTGGGCCGTGTCCAGAAAGTGGTGGTGGGGGATGAGTGTTCAGACCCCTGGGCTCTCACTTGTGGGGTGCCTCAGGGTTCTGTCCTCTCCCCCATGCTTTTTAATATCTATATGAAGCCGCTGGGAGAGATCATCAGGGGGTTTGGACTGGGTTTTCATCAGTACGCAGATGACACCCAGCTCTACCTCTCCTTTAAATCAGAACCAGTGAAGGCGGTGAAGGCCCTGTGTGAGTGCCTGGAGGCGGTTGGAGGATGGATGGCGGCTAACAGACTGAGGTTGAATCCTGACAAGACAGAAGTACTGTTTTTGGGGGACAGGGAGCGGGTTGGTGTGGGGGATTCCCTGGTCTTGAATGGGGTAACTGTGTAGCCTGGGAGTCATTTTGGACTCACAGCTGTCCATGGAGGCGCAGGTTAACTCTGTGTCCAGGGCAGCTGTCTACCAGCTCCACCTGGTACGCAGGCTAAGACCCTACCTACCCGCGAACTGTCTCACCAGAGTGGTGCATGCTCTAGTTATCTCACGCTTGGACTACTGCAACGCGCTCTACGTGGGGCTACCTTTGAAGGTGACCCGGAAACTGCAATTAATCCAGAATGCGGCAGCTAGACTGGTGACTGGGAGTGGCCGCCGGGACCATATAACACCGGTTCTGAGAGACCTGCATTGGCTCCCAGTACGTTTCCGAGCACGATTCAAAGTGTTGGTGCTGACCTTTAAAGCCCTAAACGGCCTCGGTCCTGTATACCTGAAGGAGCGTCTCCACCCCCATCATTCAGCCCGGACACTGAGATCCAGCGCCGAGGGCCTTCTGGCGGTTCCCTCATTGCGAGAAGTGAGGCTACAGGGAACCAGACAGAGGGCCTTCTCGGTAGTGGCGCCCGCCCTGTGGAACGCCCTCCCATTAGATGTCAAAGAGATAAATAATTACCTGATATTCAGAAGACATCTTAAGGCAGCCCTGTTCAGGGAAGTTTTTAATATGTAATGCTGTACTGTTTTAACACTGATTGGGAGCCGCCCAGAGTGGCTGGGGAAACTCAGCCAGATGGGCGGGGTATAAATAATAAATTATTATTATTATTATTATTACAAGGGGCCGCTTGGGACTTCGTGGAAAGAATGGCCTCCATGGGGCTGTCCCTGAATAATTTTGGCCCAACTCAGAGTCGCAGACATGCCTTAGACCTGGTGTTTACCTCTATGGATGTTGGTGATCTGACACTAACTAAAAGCGAAACAAAAGAAGTGCCATGGTCAGATCACTTCCTGGTGCAACTGGACTTCTCTGCGACTATTATCCTCTGCAGGGAGGTGAGACTGATTTGGATGGTTTGCCCCCACCACTTAATGGATCCAAATGGTTTCCAGAGAGTGGTAGGGGATGTTTTATCCCATGTTTGTGGCCTTTCAGCTGATTCCCTGGTGGCTCACTGGAATGTGGAGCTAACCAGGGCTATCAACTGTCTCCAGCAGGTTAGGGACAAAGATGAAAGCTGTTTCCTAGTTCTGCTGGATCTCTCAGCAGCCTTTGATACCATCGTCCACAATATCCTTTTGGATCATCACTGGTAAAAGAAGGTAGTATTCTATCCTGACTTCTGTTTAATATAGTTAGGAACATCAGTCTTTCTGCCAGTTCTTCCAGTCCTGTACCCTACCGTCTCCCATACAAATACAGTCCATTGCTTAGAAAGAAATTTATTGATGAGGGCTGAGCATCCTCTGGGCCCTAAAAAATATGGAGGGTATCAGTTGGGTGAGAGATAAGAATGGGGTTGGCCTGTTTCCTTCAGATGTGTCTCCCATTCCCTGTAACACACATACACACAACCAACACAAAATAACCCCCTCTCCCCCCAACCCCCTGGGTAACAGGATTGCCAGTAGTAATGTGAAAAGGAACTAGTGGTCTTAGTAGACCAAAAACTTAACAACAGTGTGATGCCACAGTAAAAAAGAGCTTACGCTATTCTAGGCTGCATAAATAGAAGAATAGTGTCCTGATTGGGGAAGTAATAATTCCACTCTATTCTGTGTTGGTCAGACCACCTCTGGAGTTCTGTGTCCAGTTCTGGGCACAGCAATTTAAGAAGAGTATTAACAAGTTGGAATATGTGCAGAGGTGGGCGACCCAGATGATTAAGGGTCTGGAAACCAAGCTGTATGAGAAACGGATGAAGGAATTGGGTATGTTTAGCTAGGAAAAGAGGAGACTAATATCTTAAAGGCTGACATATGAAGATGGAGCAAGTTTGTTTCCTCCTGCTCTGGAGGGTAAGACCCAACTCTATGGCTTAAAGTAACAAGAAAGGAGATTCCTACTAGACATCAGGAATAACTTTCTTATGATAAGAGCTGTTTGACAAAACCAATCCTTTTTCCAAATCCTGCCTTTGCCCTACTGTTTTTGGGCATAGACTTGGGCTCTACTCTGCTCCACAGAGAACTAGTAGGCTTCTTTCAGTCTGCAGCATGATTAGCTATACAGTGGAATCTCGGCTCCCAAACTTAATCCGTTCTGGAATT
Organism: Podarcis muralis; assembly: GCF_964188315.1. Classification (NCBI taxonomy): domain Eukaryota; kingdom Metazoa; phylum Chordata; class Lepidosauria; order Squamata; family Lacertidae; genus Podarcis; species Podarcis muralis. The sequence continues at coordinate 78,911,164 of NC_135661.1, read as the reverse complement.
CCGTTCGACTCCCGAAATGGTTCAGAAACCAAGGCACAGCTTCAGATTGGCTGTAGGAGCTTCCTGCAGCCAATCGGAAGCCACACCAGATGTTTGGCTTCCAAAGAACATTTGAAAACTGGAACAATCACTTCCAGTTTTCAATTGTTCAGAAGCCAGAATGTTCAGCCCCCAAGGCATTCGGGGGCTGAGGTTCCACAGTAATCTGGAAGAACCAGACTGAAATATGCCTGGACATGTGGGAAATAATATTACAGATACAGCAATGTCTGGGTGTCTCGCCAGACACAGGAAGGCAATTAGATGCATAATGAATAGAGAAATCTTCCATGAAACATGTTCCACTCTCTTTAACTATGGTAATGACCAAAATCAAAACCTTGTCACATCAACTGATCATTATTCTCAGTGGAGAGTTTATGTTAAGTGATATGTTTGAACACTGAATGTGTAAGTTGATGTCTAAAGTCAACAGACAGAACAAACACCATTAGGTGTACTGCTGGATAAGTGTTTAATTGTTCTTATATTTGCATTTGCGTGGTGTGTGTTTTTTTAAACCCAATAAAAACAGCTTTTTAAAAAAGAGTTGTTTGACTCCCATGAGAGGTATTGGACACTCCTTCCATGGAGGTTTGTAAGCAGAGGTAGGATAGCCATGGATATAATGGATGCTTTAGTTGAGATTCCTGCATTGCAGGTGGTTGGATTAGTGACCCTTGGGGACCCTTCCAACTCTAAGATTCTATGGGTCTATGATTCTACATATTTGAAAATGTGTTTGGTTTTGTTGTTGTTCTTCATCCTCAGCTCATCCTCAGCTCAGTCTTAATTTTTCACTTCATGGTAGTAATCCATATCTGGTTAAGACAAGCCTTTTTAGTCATTTTCCCATAAAATATTTTCAGTGTTTCATGATAACCATAATAATAATAATAATAATAATAATAATAATAATAATAATAATAATAATAATAATTTATTTATACCCCGCCACTCTGGGCAGCTTCCAACAAAACTCTAAAATGCAATAACCTATTAAACATTAAAAGCTTCCCTAAACAGGGCTGCCTTCAGATGTCTTCTAAAAAGTTTGGTAGTTATTTTTCTCTTTGACATCTGGTGGGAGGGCGTTCCACAGGATGGGTGCCACTACTGAGAAGGCTCTCTGCCTGGTTCCCAGTAACTTGGCTTCTCATAGCGAGGGAACCACCAGAAGGCCCTCAGCATTGGACCTCAGTGTCCACACACTTACCATTTCTCCCTGGATTGCCATTTGCTCTGATTCAGCTTTAAAGAGCAGGTTTTCAGGGAGAAAGCTGTGGAGCAAGGAAAAATGTGTTTGGGCATGGAGTTTTAATGCACGGATTGTTTCTGGATAGCAAACCAGCTCTTTATAGGTTCCATTTTCATTTCATCCATTCCTGATACCCACCAATAATGGAGAAAGCATTAGCAAGAGGTCCTGTCTAGTGTTTCCTGAAATACGTTTTCCCTAACTGCTGCCATTTAATGGAACTCCCATCAGAAGTGGTAATATGTCCCTTTAGTTTATTAAATTGTGAGCTTTATTAAGTTGCAGGCTTACTGTATTTATTTGAAAGTTATAGACTTGAGAACCAACATTTCATATGCCATAATCATTTATTTTCTTATCTTAATGATCACATTGGAAATTTAACTGATTTAAATTTTACACCATAGCTTTTTGGAGCTAGAACCCAGAACCCCAACACCAAGAGGATAAAAGAAGCCCAGAGGTCCTGAGGCCTGGCTGTGACCACTAGGCTTCAAATTTATGAAGCATTAGAACAATTCTCTTTTCTGGCAGTGACAATACTGTTACCAATACGGACTATATTTCCAAAACCTTTCTTTTGTTTTTCCTTTATGGCACAAAAATCTTTGGTTGCACATCCATGGAAAAAGAATCTATCCCCCTTATTAAAACCTAAGGAAGAAGAAAGAAAGAAATGTTCACATTAGTGCTTTTCCAGGGCCTTTGAGATTGTGGTTGTGTTAGTGAATGTGAATTTTAATAATTCATTTTTATAAAATATACAGCTGAAAAATCTGCAGAAATCCCATAAACACATCTAAAATTTGGAATACAATGTTCATTCAGCCACTGATGAATGGCATGATAACAATGAGGAGGCAGGGGAGGGGAAGGAAAATTGAGAAGCCGAGGAGGCTCAAGCATAGAAGGAAGGCCTGGCATCTGAAGAGGAGGAGGAGGAAGAAGAAGTGGAGGTTGAGGGGAGTAAGTAGGATCGTGATGTTGGATGCCTCAGGATTCCAACCAAATCACAGCTGACATTGTGCATTTGCTACCCGCCCCCCTTGTTGTTGTTGTTTTTTTTGGGGGGGAGTAGAAATTATATAAGGGACGCAGGTGGCGCTGTGGGTTAAACCACAGAGACTAGGACTTGCCGATCAGAAGGTCGGCGGTTCGAATCCCTGTGACGGGGTGAGCTCCCGTTGCTTGGTCCCTGCTCCTGCCAACCTAGCAGTTCGAAAGCACCTCAAAGTGCAAGTAGATAAATAGGAACCGCTCCGGCGGGAAGGTAAACGGCGTTTCCGTGCGCTGCTCTGGTTCGCCAGAAGCGGCGTAGTCATGCTGGCCACATGACCCGGAAGCTGTCTGCGGGCAAACGCCGGCTCCCTCGGCCCATAGAGCGATATGAGCGCCGCAACCCCAGAGTCGGTCACGACTGGACCTAATGGTCAGGGGTCCTTTTACCTTTACCTTAGAAATTATATGGACCACCCCATTTGCTTAGATATTTGCTGCCTGCCAGCTGCTGGTTTCATTCCAGGGATGAGCATCATTTGATTGTCAAAAAAGTAAGGATTTCCTAAGTATGGTGTGTTGGGATGGATAAGAAAGAGGAAGCAAGGTGTTTAGAGGTAGTCATTGTCTTTTGGTATCCAGGCGTTAAAGAAAGGAGGGGGATATATGTGTGTATGTGGACATATGTGGTCTGTGTGTTTTTGTGAAAAAGAGAAGCAAAAACAGTGGGGCTGTATGTATGCATGAGTGTCTTGGTGATAGGTGTCTCTACATCTTTGTAAAGGAGAGAGAGATAAACAGAGAGGTATGTATATATGCATGTATGCCTGTGAGGGAGAGACATCTTTTTAGAAAAGAAGGATAGAATATTAATGTGTGTGCATTTGGGAGGAAGAGGGAGAGGTGTTTGTGAAAGAGTGACAAAAAGCTAAGGGGGTGGAGTGTACCAATCATGGTTTCCTTGAGATGGGGGAGCAAAGTGAAGTGTACTAAGTAAGACCAGATCAATGAAGTGGGTGGGTTAATGATTGGGGTGTGTGAAAACAGAGGTCACCAGTAAGGGGGAGGAAATGAGGGAGGAATGGGAATGTGGGGTGTACAAAGGATAATAAATCATGGAGTAGAGTTAAGGAGCATGTAGGAAAGGGTGAAGTGGAGGGAGTAGCATCCCAAATAGCAGAGGAATCATAGAAAGGGGTCTACCCCTTCAGAAATCAGGGAAAGAGGGAGGGACAGGGAAAGAGAGAGAAGGAGGAGTCACGTGGGGTGGAAAAGCACAATGGAGGAGGGAAATGCACTCTTCAAATGTTTGTAAGAGGTGTGAGAGACTTTCAAAATGTTTTGGATGGGAGTGGGGTGGTGAGTGCAACAAACAGGGGGATATGCCACTTGTCCTGAATAAAAAAGTATGACTATAAAGAAACATTTTCAGATGACACCCAATGTCCGTAGAACTTGAAAGGCCACGGAGAGTACATTTGAGGGCTGAGGTGTTACCCCTAAGTAGATCCGACCTTCTCAGTTTCAGGATGTGGGTGGACCAGAAGGGGAACTTTCACAGGTGACCTCAACAGATGAGTAGGCTTATGTGGGAGAAGGCAGTCCTTGAGACGCCCAATTCCCAAGATATGTGGCACATTTAACTATGTGACACCAGTATTTTGAAGGGAACCTAGATAGTCCTGAGGGTTTCTCAGACGGTTTTGGAACTGGTTTCTGTTTTCAAGAAACTATCTGTATAAAACTTCAAATAGATTTGGAGCTAATTGCAAGCATTTTGCCCCAATCAGTTTCTGCCATTTTGCTTGCTGTTAACAGAGAGATGTGGTCTGGGGAGAGTTTCAAGGTAGAGTTAGAGAGGCCTGAATATTCCCTCTACTGGTGTAAGCAAGTGAGATAAGGTGTAAGCAAGTGACATAAGGTGATGGGCTCTTCCTCCATGTGACACTTTCCCCAGGCAGTATCTTTTTCTCCAACACATTCTCTCTTCCATCATCCATCACATTAATTCTGAAATCTGGTTGTGGGCAAAGTCTGTGCCAAGGATAGCTAACCAGGAGCAGAGCCCACTGGTGCCTTCTGCCAAATGTACAAAAGCATGCATCCACAGGAGATATCAGAGGAAGTGGGGGAAGAGACAGAGGGGCTTCTTTCTCTCTCTCATTTATATTAGAGACTGATATATTAAGTGCATTGACATGTAAAAGAAACTTTGATTATTGTTTTTAAAAACAGATTCAAAAAAGAAGAAAAGCTTGCTTCTTACTTTTCTGGCAACATAAAATGGGGACAGGGGAAAATAAAGGGGTCAGCATGGTTTTCCAAGGTGATTTGCAGGCTTTGTTTCCTGGTTCAGTAGCAATCTTACCTTCCGTAAGAGCTCCCTCAAAACGAACACACTGATTTTCATTCCCAAGACAGTTGACGGTTTTATCACTCGTACAATTCTGAAATTTGGCAGTGAAGCAGGCTGGGCACTGCATACCATTCGGTGTAAGAGCATTGTGATCTGGAACTGCCAAAATCAAATCTATAGTCAGTATGTGTAATGGTTTTATCTGTCTTTATATCTACAATCTCTGCCATCACATATACATTTATTATCTCATTTGCTTTTTATGTGCTGCTAAAAGGTCTTTCCCTTTAAAGGTCTTTACAGCGCAATGCTCGTCTTGTGTTTTTAGGGATAAGCTCCAGAAGAAGGCTGCTGGTGGTGGAGGGATTGTGGTGTTGCTACAGCAGAGTGATGAGAGCTGGCTAAGCACACAAGAGGGCTGAATTAAGCCTCCATCTTCACACATGAAGATAATGATCCTTTTTATCACCTTCCCCAAAAGATAGGTGTTAAGTATCTTCTATGGGTTAAAATTGAAGTTTGTCTATGGGAAGATGTTGAAAAACCTTAAACTGCTACATTAAATTCAAAAGAACACACACACATGGACAAACACACACTCCTATATACAGTTGTACCTCGTTTTGTGGCCAGGATCTGTTCTGGATCCGGCTGCTAGCCAAAAAATACACAGGGCAAAGCGATGTGTCTGTGAACACATGGGGAGCAGTTTGCACTTCTGTGCATGCACGAAGCGCAATTTAGTGCTTCCGTGCATGCACGAGCGGCACACATGGAAGTAACCCATTCCAGTACTTCTGGGTTTGCCGCAGACGTTCGCCGGAATGGGCGCTAGACAAGGCGGGCATTCACGGAGGTATTAGTGTATACACAAAGAGAGTTGTGCATTGACCCTCTTTGGATGGCAGGAAGGAGGAAAGGACCTTCTTCAAAAGGGATCCTCCCAGAATGGTCCTCCTTTTCAGTGTTTCTCCTTCTCACTCATGGCAGCCTCTGCTTCCTGTCTGCCTGACAACTCATCCCCAGAAAGCTCTGCACTGCTCAGCCCTAGATCTAGCCATCTGAGGCTGTCTCAACCCCAGTTGAATGAGACTAAGATCCCTCAAAAGATGCCCAGTTTGGGTTGCGCCTTGGCTGAATCTGGAGCACAACTATAATATGTAGGATATTTTAAAAAAGATGTAGACACTTACTTGTGAGAGTTTCATTGTTGCATAGGTCACTGCTGCAGCAGTGGATCGTCATGTCAAGGAATTTACCCCGAGTTGAAGTGAAGCTGTAATGGCCCGAATGGCACACTTCAGACGCGGCACATCCATAGAAAACTTCCTCTCTATTAGCAACTGTGAAAGAGAATTTTATAAGAAATGCCTAGAACTGGGGCAAAAAATGCTGGTCTATTAACTCCAAATGTAGTTTATTTGTAATGTTTCCCATATTCTTAACTGGCTGAATGGGGGACATTTCAGACTAACCATATTGAAAGTATTATTAAATTTAATAGACAAGGAGAAGGGCCACTACTTTTTGAAACAACAGTGCTGGGGATTTGTTTATCTTGAAGCATTTTTAAAATGGAACTATTCCATTTAAACTTGGAAAAAACATTTCATTTGAAATAATGCAGAACTTCCTTTCAGAATTCTGCAGACTGCATTCTGATATATCCTACAAACTTGAAAACAGTTTGCAGTGTTTTCTACTGCTTAAAAACAGTAACAGAGTGGTGGAATTGTAAATTAATTTAAAAGTATTGGGAAATGATTTATAATATTTTTTTAAAAAAATGTTTAAGATAACTTTGTGAAAAATCCAGAAGCCTTTTTACTAGGCATTTCAGGTCAAGATTTGCCAAAAGAGAAGAAAAAACTTTTCATGTATGCTACAACTGTGGCTAGGATATTGCTAGCACAAAGATGGAAAAGTGTTGAAATACCAACCAAAGAAGAATGGCAAAGAAAACGGATGGAATATGCTGGAATGACAAATTAATGGAAAGACTTCGAGACAAGGACAATAGAGATTTTAAGAAAGACTGGGA